>NC_056734.1:132164455-132464455 GCF_019279795.1 Protopterus annectens
TCTCCAATGTGTCTACTATGCATTTGCACAATTTTATGCAAACAAAAAAATGTTTATTGTTGACCTATTGAACTATATCAATGTAAAATTGTTAGCTTCTTTTTAATGCAACTTTAACTTTATGCATGTAACCCAACATATGTGAATCGTTTTGCTATAACTGCTATTATATCAATATTGTTTAAAATTGTACTTGTTTTAAAATGTGTTACTGGAGCTTTTCTCCTCGGGTCTCCACTGAAAATGGGCCACAAGCCCAGTTGGACAAACCCGGTTAACAAATGTCAATAAATAAATAAATAAATAAATAAGTGACCAAATGAGTTTCAATCACTTCTAAAAAAAACATTTGACTTTACGAATGTTTGATTATATGGAATTTATATATATATATATATATATATATATATATATATATATATATATAGATATATATGTTGTGTCTTTCGGCTTTTCCCAGTTAGGGGTCGCCACAGTGGAACTCCGGTCCGCTAATGATTGACAGTAGATTTTTACGTGCTGAGTTGCCAGCTCTGACACACGACCTTCAACGAAGGTACGCCCATTCATGCATTTCTCCGCACAGAAGACGCTTTAGCTGAGAATCGAACAGGACAACGTCTTACTGTGAGGCGACAATGCAACCGCAGCACCACCACCGCAGTCATACATACTATATATATATATATATATATATATATATATATATATATATGTATATATATACACACACATGCACACAGCATTTATTAAGTGTAAACAATTTGCAGTTTAATACATAGTACATAAATCTGACAGGAATCAGTAAATCAGTTATCACATAAACTATTCTATTGTAGTGGCTTTTGTATCTGTGGAGGTATCTTAGAACAGACATAGTTTTGACAACTACTAATTACCATTTGTGGACATGTATGACTCCATGGATCTGTGACAGGTACATTTAAACAAAACACAACAGTTGACAAATATTCAGTACTTACTGAAATAGATGAAGGAGCCAAGACAAATCTTACTTAAATCTTTATTAACTAAAAACAGAGCAGATCACTGCACATTTTCTTCACACTGGACCAGATCAGCAAAACGCAAGTCATAACCATTCTAATTAAGGAATCCAAGGATGCTATGCAAAGCACATTATGTTTTAAAGAGTAAATAGGTTTATTATTCATGGGTGCAGAGTATAATATGTTTGAATATACTTTTTTGAAGCACTAAGCTAAAAGCAGATAAAAGTTTTGTGCATTGCTAACATGTCCACTACACCAAGTAAAGTCACTGGGTTATAAACTACTAATATGACACGAAAAAATAAGAAGAACAAGATCCTATTCAACTTCTATCACTTAATGAAACTAATTCATATAATACTCTGGGTCATTTGGCCTGCAAGAAGTTAAAAAGGTAAAACAAATCCAGTGTGAAAGCAAAGTGAGAATGTGTTCCGATGGCATAGTCACAAAGATGTCTCCTATGCTGTACAGAACAATAACAATGATTCCAGTCACACCTATATGGATGTATTCACAAGCTTAGTTTTGCCAGGAGAATGACATACACTAAAGAATTCTGGTGTTATGCTAGTGATGTACTTTCCAAGGAAAGTGTGCATCTACCTTATATTTAAAACAACTTACTTAGTTACTGCAGGAATTGTTCCACTAACCCCGGAACATGACACCAGTATACCTCTTCCTAAAATACCCCAGCCCAAAACCCATAAAGACTATCAACTTATCTCCACTCTTTGCCCTCTTGGTAACATTTTTGAAAAATGTTTCTCATAAATAGCTGTTTAAACAGTACAGTAAGTATGGGTCTCTATTTAATAGACAACATGGGTTCAGAAATAGTTTTAGCGCAACCACTGCTATACTCTCAGCATCTGACCTTATCAATAGTAACCTAATTGGTTGTCGCCTTACAGTTGGTATTTTTGTGGACTAGACCTGTGCCTTTGAACTGTTGACCACAAAATTCTGCTTGCTAACCTACAAAAATTCAACTTGGGTGAACATGTTATTGTGTTGCTTGGGAGAACATATTATCATCTGGTTCTGTAGATACCTTGACAACAGGATCTTTCAAGTTTACTCTGACAACCAACTGCCCATTAATGGAACACTAATCCCCTAAGGCTTTGTTCTAGACCCATTACTGTTTTTTTATTCATTAATAGCATTACTGATGGCTTACCTGAACCTAAGCTTACCCTCTATGCAGATGATATTTTATTACCCCAGGCAAACAGATGTCCCATGGTCCTGCGATCTCAACTTCAGCAATCATTCTCTGATCTTTGTTTATGGTCTAAACAATATAAACTCCAAAAACCACTGTGAAGATTGGAGGAAGATGGGTGAAGGCTGCCAGCCTAGTTAAATAGAATTTGATACATAATTATATGAATTGTATAAATAAATGTAAAATACAGGTTTGGGTTTTTAAATGTAAGAAAACACTGTAAAATGTGAACTTCAAGATTGTTGAACATTGCCGTCTGCTGTAAGGAAAACTAAGCCAAGCATTTCAAATGTGTATTTACAAGTTGAAAAGATCTTATGAATCTCTCTGATGTTTTACAAGTTGGCTCCAGTGGGTCTAGATGAAAGTTTCATTCCCATTGTTTTAAGGTTAAAGTTAAGGGCCAGAATTTACATGTGGAAGGTGCTTTATTGTTCTGGTTTCTGCTAGAGTGTATATGTGAAATGCCTTGTATTGTTGTAGTTTCCTGAGCAGGTGCTAGCTTGCTAAATAATGCAGTTTGTGGCTTGAGAAAACCTAAGTGTCAAAATGATGTAATTTGGGAGGGCCTCAGCAGAGCTGTTGGTTAGTATTTGAAAACTATTGTTCATTGAGAAACTAGGAAGCATTTTGATCTTGGACATCTAACCCAGCACTGCTTGCTCTTTATGTATGTAAGTAGGATTATAGCACTGTGTTTACTCTTAAGATTAGCTAAAGATTAGAAAGTTAGATTAAGTATTTTTCTTTGACATCAGACCTACATGGTGGAACTGCTAGGCAGAAAGCAGGGGCACAAATTGTACCATGTTAACATGATGAAACCTTACCATGAAAGGGAGGCCCCTGCACTGAGCATTTGCAGTGGATTACAGGAGGAGTCTTAGAAAGATCTTGTGACGGATCTCCTCAGTGATGCTCGGGCTGACACCTCGGTGGAAGGGGTAGCAATGTCCCAGCAGCTATCTCCTACCCAGTTTCAAGAAATCCAAGCAGTGTTGCAGGAATTTGGGGACGTGTTCACTGGGAAAACAGGGTGTACCCACCTGGTGCAGCATCAGGTGGATACAGGACCCCAAAGGCCTATTAGGCAGGCCCCTTACAGGGTGCCTGAGAGAGTCAAACAGACTCTGAGGAAGGAGGTACAGGAGATGTTGGAACTAGGGGTGATTCAACAGTCCAACAGTCCCTGGGCCTCACCAGTGGTGTTGGTGCCAAAGAAGGATGCCTAGGACAGATGAGGCCCTAGAGCAGCTGGGTGGGGCTAAGTATCTTACAACCATTGATCTTACCAAGGGTTACTGGCAGGTGCCCTTGACTCCCAGTGCTAGAGAGAAGTCAGCCTTTGTGACTCCTTTTGGCTTGTATGAGTTCACAAAGACACCCTTTGGGATGAAGAATGCCCCAGCAACTTTCCAGAGGCTAGTAGATCATATCTTAGCAGGAGCAGGAGGGTTTGCCCTTGCTTACATGGATGATATTGCTGTCTACAGCCATTCCTGGCAAGAGCACCTTCACTGTGTCTGGGAGGTGCTGGGCAGACTACAGAGGGCAGGGTTGACCATTAAGCCGAGCAAATGTCAGGTGGGTAGGGCAGAGATCTCCTACCTAGGACATAGATTGGGGAGTGGTAAGATAAGGCCAAAACCTGCCAAAGTGGAAGCCATTCAGACATGGCCTGCACCTGTTACCAAAAAACAGATGAAGGCATTCTTAGGGATAGCAGAGTACTACAGAAAGTTTGTTCCCAATTATAATACCATAGCTGCTCCCCTCACAGACCTGACAAGGAAGAACAGGCCAGATAAGGCAGTGTGGACTTTAGCATGTGGGCAGGCATTTCAGAAGCTTAAGGAAGCTTTGGGAAGACCCCCTGTGTTAGCCAGTCCAGACTATAGTAAAGAATTTGTTGTGCAGGTTGATGCTTCAAACTATGGGGTGAGGGCTGTACTTAGCCAGATTTCTTCAGAGGGAGAAGAGCACCCAGTGGTTTATCTTAGTCGTAGGCTGCAACCCAGAGAGGAATGCTATGCAGTGGTAGAAAAGGAATGTCTAGCCATAGTGTGGGCACTACAAAAACTTCAGCCTTATCTGTATGGAAGAAAATTCACTGTGATGACAGATCACAACCCCCAAACATGGTTAAACAAAGCCAGTCAGCAAAATGCCACATTGCTAAGATGGAGCTTGGGGTTGCAAGCACATGATGTGTCAGTGCAGCACTGCAGTGGGAGTAGCAAAGCCAATGGAGATGGGCTCTCAAGACAGGGAATGGGGTGAGGTACACCCAGATAGACCTGAAACTCTCAAGCAATGTTTCTCAAGGAGCACATGAAAAACTTGCTTGAGTTCCCTGGGGGGGGGGGGGGGGAAGAGATGTGAAGATTGGAGGAAAATGGGCGAAGGTTGCCAGCCTAGTAAAATAAAATTTGATACAATATTCTATCAATTGTATAAATAAATTTAAAATACAGGGTTGTGTTTTTAAATGTAAGAAAACACTGTAAAATGTGAATTTCAAGATTGTTGCAACATTGCCATCTGCTGTAAGGAAAACCAAGCCAAGCATTTCAAATGTGTCTTTAGAAGTTGAAAAGATCTTATGAATCTCTTTGATGTTTTACACGCCAGCTCCAGTGGGCCTGGATGAAGGTTTCATGCCCATTGTTTTAAGGTTAAAGTTAAGGGCCAGAATTTACATGTGGAAGGTGCTTTATTGCTCTGGTTTCTGCTAGAGTGTATATGTGAAATGCCTTGTGCTGTTGTAGTTTCCTGAGCAGGTGTTAGCTTGCTAAATAATGCAGTTTGTGGCCTGAGAAAACCTAAGTGTCAAAATGATGTAATTTGGGAGGGCCTCAACAGAGCTGTTGGTTAGAGTTTGAAAACTATTGTTCAGTGAGAGATTAGGAAGCATTTTGATCTTGGACATCTAACCCAGCACTGCTTGCTCTTTATGTATGTAAGTAGGATTATAGCAATGTGTTTTCTCTTAAGATTAGCTAAAGATTAAAAAAGTTAGATTAAGTGTTTTTATTTGACATCACACCTGTCCTACTGTATTATTTTAAGTTTCTGTGTGATCTCTGAACTCTTAGATATCTCTGTGGTGTAGTAGTATTGTCTTGTGTTTTAATTATTTATTATTAAATATTTAAAAAACCTTTACCTGTGGTTGGTTTATGTAGAGATAATTTAACCTCTAAAGTACATTACACATTTACAGATTTTACTGTCTAAGTCACTCCAAATTAAGCCTAGATTGTATAGTCACATTACCAATTGGATAATAATGTTGCACAGTAATAATTGGACACCCTTTTAAGGGCCTTTTAGTAGCTGATATTATTAGCTGGGCCGTGACAGGAATTACTACCATATGGTCTGGGTAATAGAGGCACAGCTGGAGTACCTATGCCAGCCTTTACCCAGGAGGGTCTGTGTGGTTGTATAACCTCTTCTCAAAGTGCGTGTGTGGTGCGTCAGCTACTTGGCAGGGACACAAAGCACTGGTTGGACAGAGAGGGTACTGGAGATTTTAGCTTGCCCAGCTAGGCTGAAACCTGGACCCTATAGCTGTGCCAGTGGGGAGTCTTATTGGGGATCTGGTGAGCAAGGGAGCAACCAGCCCTAGACTGACTGTGATCTCTGTGTGCACTTAAGGGAAATTGTACTTTACTGTGCGGATTAGTTATCCTTTCCTCTTATAGGAGACAACCTCCCTGGTGTTAGTAGTAAGGATTGAGGCTCCTTGATTGCTGGGCCAGGGCGCGGTCATCACAACCACAAAAAAAAGTTATGCTTTTTTCCTCCCCTCATAGAACCCCTTAACTTATAGCCCTTATCTCAATTCAATAATAACCATATTATTATTCATTTTGTAATTGAATATAATTACTTAGGTCTAACTTTTGACTCTACATGAAGCTTTACAACCCGCAATGATAACATAATAAAGTCCTCTCACAACTAAACGTCTGCTTTGGATATCACATCTGTTATCACAAAGCACTGGCTCAGAACTTCCTTGTCCCTAAACTAGAATACTGGCCTCCTATACTCTGCACTCAACTTATAACACTCAAAGACTATAAATCACTGAGATTAAATTTGACATATTTGTCCTGCTTGCTGTTGCCTGTGTACACCACTGCACCCTTTTAAATAACCTAGATTGGCTACCCATTACTGAAAGGTCCCACCTTAATATATACATATTAATATATAAAATTTTAAAATGCTGTTTATTGCCCCTCCCTGAAAAGAAAACTCCAAGTCAAGGAACAGTCATACTCTCTAAGCAGTTCCCAACAGAACTTAATATTGCTCAGACATTCTCTGTTTAAAACAGTCAGTGAAACAGCTTTCGCCTGAACAGGCCCAACTCTGTGGAACATACTAACAGCTGAAACAAGACATCAAGATGCTCTTACCAAGTTTAAGAAGTCCCTTTCTAAGCACCTCTTCAAGGAATTTGCTTGTAAATGCTATAAATTTAATAGATGGCTTAACATTCTAAAAATACTTACAGTCTCTCAACTGTTTTACTTTGCAGTTTAATTCTTCTTGCTCCTTTTTCTATTCTTAGTCTCTAGGCTGATCTTTATAATCTCTATTTTAACTCACTTCTATTTGAGTTTTTATTTCAAGGAAATTCAATTTTTACTCTTCAAGAAGTAATTTCATGTAGCCAAACTGTACTGCAGTTCATGTAAACTGATAAATTCTAATGTAAATGTTCTACTTTATTAGAAAGATATTAGAACTGTATGACATTCTACTTCATAAAAAATTAATAATACCTTATATGAACTTTCAAAGGATTTGAAGCTATATAAACCTAACATTCACCATATCTGAAGTTTATAAGTTTATTTGCACTGTTTATTGCCTTGAAGCCTGTGTTGCAGCTGGGAAAGGTCTCTGGAGCAGTCTACCAAATATTAAATAAATAAGAACTAGTTGAGTAAACATAATGGTTGTTCAGTGTGGATACTGTTGTAAATCAAGGCAAGATCTGCTGTTGCTTGATAAACAGAAAATGACTGAAAGAGTGTGCTCCCATTTGCTTATAGTTAGAGAAGTGCCCTCAACAATGCATGTATTAAGTTCTTTTCAGTGTTAGATGTAAGCCAGGGTTTCTGGTAAACAAAGCTAAACTGATGTACATTTACTGTCTCATTTGGAAGATAACAGATGTCTTGCACTTCAGCTTGGTATTTCACTATCACCGGTGGTGTTCTAAGGAGATGTTGTGCAAATAACTGAAAGCTTAGAAGATGTTGTAAATATGTGATGATCAACTTGTGTGTGGTTAGACACAAGGAGAGCATAACAAGAGACCGGTGCTTCTGCAAAGCAGATTAAGGCAGCATAATTTCAAGTTAAATAAAAACAAATGTAAAAAAAGAGTGAAAAGTCTGAAATACATGCCCCTCAGACTAATGTAAGAGGGACAGAAAATGGATACAAAAAAGTCAGAATGATCACACAAATGCCAAATCCAGAATACAAGTGAGCATTATAGAAATTTCTAAGATTTGCAAGAATGACAATGTATCTTACAAAGTTAGTAACTAATATCTGGTATATTCATGCCTCTAGGAAAGCAGCTAGAGCAAGATATAGCCAAAGTATGGAGAGAAGAACATGAAATGAACTTTGAAATGCTCAGGAAAGTAGTAACAGAAACACTCACATTAAAATATTATGTGGCAAATAAGCCAGAGGTGCTACAAGTTGACATAATATTAGAATCACATGGAAGCAGAAATTCTGCAAATAAATAGTTGTATAAGGTTCAAAAGCATTTGTAGATGTATAAAATATATATATATATATATATCTATATATCTATCTATATCTATATATATATATATATATATATATATATATATATATATATATATATATATATATATATATATATATATGTACTTACATAAAAATGAAACTATTATCAACAGTGTATGGATGTCAGGAATTATGTAAGTATCTGTTTGGTAAAGACATTAGTATAGAAACAGACCATAAACCCTTGCAAAGCAAATTTAGAAAGCAAAACCTTTGCATAAGGTACCTCTGAGATTACAGAAAAGGTTACTTAATCTATAAAAGAATGATATACAAGTAAAATATTAATAAGAGAAAGTGATATATATATATATATATATATATATATATATATATAGTATATATAGGTTTACTATCAAAACATCGAAAGTCAGAAAAAAAAAGTTCAAAAATGTGATTCAAATGTTCGATGTGCTGCATATTAATGGGGCTGAGTTGTTGAAAGAAATAGTGAAAACATCAGAGTCAGCATATTTGACATCTCTTCTCCCCTGCACCGTTACTAACAGTGCACATTCTAGTAATTCAACTTACCTGCCTCCTTTTCAGCGGTACTAACGTACCAGTTCAGTACTGTATGGTGCTCTAATCACATTTTTGCAGGGGGGAAAGCCCTCCTGCACCCCCTGTGAGGGGCTGCACCCCCCCACACCCATTGCAACTTATATATTTCAACTCCAGATTGCACTACAGTGAGGAAAAGGGTAAATTTCCCATTGCCCACTGTACCATGATCTGTAGTCATTACATGACCACGTATAAGCAAATGCACGGTAGCATTTGCTGCAACAGAGACTTGCAGACATGAAGGTCGGTAATACGGGAATCAGGCAACTGACATTCGACATTCCCGTGTTCACCGAGCCTTCCTTCTTTATTTTAGTAATAATAATTTTAATAATAAACCATATATATATATATATATATATATATATATATATATATATATATATATACACACACAATGTCGACATTCATATGGCTGAGACCATATGACCAACATATGAAATGTCATCCATGGGGAACTGGCATCTCCCTACAGTGCGGAATGGAAAGATTTCCACTTCCGCACTGTAGTGCGATCTCAGAGTTGGTATATTTAAGTTTTGGGGGGGGGTGTGGGGTACAGGGGGGCGAAGCCCCCCTGCTAGCAGTGTTAAGGTAAGTTTGTTTTTGTTTTTTGTGTTCTACTTGTATGGTCGACATTTCAAATGTTGATCATATGGTCTTGGCGATATGAATTTCGACATTGTGCAATGTTGACCATATCAAGTAGAACTATAAATATATATATATATATATATATATATATATATATATAGAGAGAGAGAGAGAGAGAGAGTTATATAGTTATATATAGTTATATCTATACAAATTATAAAGATTTATTTATTTATTTATACATACTAATTGACCAGGTAGAGCACTGGTTCTACTGGACCATTTTCAAGCTGAGCTTGGAGATAGATGAAATTTTCAATCAGATCTAAAATTATACACAACATTCACAGTATAATGTTATCATTGCCAGACAGACTATGCCCTTTTAAATAATTACAGTTATTCAGGCAGTAGCTATAGTATATCTGTAGCTTAGTTAGAATATACAAATTGTAAACAGTTTCAACTACAGTATACTACATATAGAACTTATGCTGAGAAGGGGGATTTTTGAGTGGATTTATGTGATTCCAGTGTTCAGGAATCACTTACATTTTGTTTTTTTGAATAAAAAGTACTTTAGCCCTGAATTAAATTTAGGAAAGGGTTTAAAAGATTTTATATGGGAAGAGCATACCTCTCAACCTCTTATTACAAGTAATCTGTGCAAATCCTAATATAATGAGGGGAAACGCCCCCAAAATATGGGCAGGTTTTAAATGTGGCTCTTATAAAACGAGAAAGTTTCTAGAATAATACATTTTATCTTAGTGTGCATTTTCTGAAGGATATGAGGATTGAAACTCAAATGTATGTCATGATTCAGTGACTTCAACCCTCTGCAATTTGTCAGAAAACCACAAATATTATGATGAAAGTATTAAACACATGAGACAAAATCTGGAGATTCTGTGAAAATCTGAACAGTTGAGAGGTGTGGTGGAGAGATGGTTGCTCAGATTTTATGGGCAAACATGGAGAAGGTATGCTCAGTGGAGTGTAATTTTTGAATGAGGTGTCTGAAGGGTGGAAGGATTTGCTGGGAAGGATCTAAGGTTGCAGGAGGTGGTTTTGTCATGTATTCTGCTTGCTAGGAGATGTGGAGTAAGTTAAGATTAGTGAGTAAGATGTCTGAGATCTAAAGGCAACCATGTGGCTTTTTCAAAGCTGAAGTAGTATGGTGATAATTCTGCAGATGTTATTGCAGACAGTTTTTGAGCTTTGAGATTCTTTTTTGATGTATTGGTCACAATTGGGGTTCCATATTCTGTCTTGGAGCGGTCTTCTGGCTTTGGCATTTGTGGGATTGCTCTGGCTTTTTCTGCATTCACTTTCAGTTTCTTTGACTTTATCATAGTGTCCAAGGAAATGGTAGATGGAAAACAAAAGATTATTTGGGTAATTTCACAGCAATCAGCAATAGATGATAGAATTCTAGTGATGTACTTATACTAACTAGAAATGCATTTACTGAAATAAGTTATGAGAGAGTGGTCTGTGTTAAAAAATATTAGTAAAATGAGACATTTATTCATTGTTTTCTTTTCTTTCAAAGAAAAAATATGTTTTATCCAAGGCTTAATGTTTAATGCTCAAAACTGACAAAATAATAGTTCCCAATTAAATGAGAAGATACTTACTCGACAGGAAACATGTATCATTTCTAGGAATAATAAAGTGCAAAGAAACCGCAAAAGATATAACATACCAGCTAGGAATGTCAACTCAAATAAAATAAGTGCTACAGACTTGATCATGGTACTTTATACCATAACAACAATCCAACAAGACAAATACCAGAATACCTAATTCCAAGAGATCCATAGGGTTGAAAGGCACATATTTGTTTCAGTTTAAAAAAAAGCTATGTCTCTTATATTTGCACATTATTATTACAAATATCCTGACTGAATCAAATTGAGAGACACAGGAAGTGCAGGTGTGATGGTTGCATTAAGTCCTCTATTCTCAGGACAGAGGATAATTGTTATTGTTGTATCTGACACTGTCCACAATACAAAAGTCAGGAATTCAGAAGATTTGTGCAATACTGGGAATGCCGACATACAAATTCCAGCTTACAATACCTATGCAAATGGCAAATAGACCTGCTTGCAGATGCCCAGATCCAACACTGTGATCTCTTAAGAACATGTAATTGGTTACCAACAAACTGAGGAGCAACCTTACTTCTTAGTACCCTCCCATTTAAAGTTATCAGTCAAGATTACTGTGTTCCCCAATGTCTAAACTTATAATTATGGATCAATATTACTCCCTTAAAGACAACTTTGTTGACCTAATATCACTGATTGGACCCCACTTCAAAGCTGTTATAGGTGAAAGGACACTAGCAAAATTGAGACAAGTAACATAAAATCACCTGCCTCCTGAGGTAAATAGATAACAGACTCTTCCTTCATGTGAGAGTGAGCTAAAAGAGTACCTATTCAAATAATCCACCTGGACATGCTTTTAAGATAATAGTTAATTATGTGTCCCTTGACTACTTTACATAATAATACACAAGTGAATTCAACTATTTCTTCCAGATCAATGTTTAAACTACTTCATTATATTTAAATCTGTTATTGCATGCATATTGTACACTTGTATTTGTTTATGATGTATATTGAATATATCTGTCTTACTCATAATAGTTGCAGCCTCAAAGAAATATGTCACCATCTTGCAAACCATCTCCAGTAAAATGTGTCCATTCATTGCTAATTCATCCATTAATGAACACCACTACCTAACTCTTGCTAAAGCTAAATAGCTCCCAGTACATTTGACAGCCAACATCCTACTAGGATCACTAATTCACAAAGCCCTTTCTCCTGAGACATCTTCCCCTCTCACTGACAAACTTTTCACCTACACCCACACGTAACCAAAGAGTGTCTCTGAATCTCCACCCACCATACTAACTCTAAAAACAAATCTTAATTACACTGACCGTGCATCCTGCCTCCTAGTACCTAAATCGTGGGACTCTATTCCACTTTTAATCAGAAATGTACAAATGTACTCTGACTTCAGATAACAGCTCAAGGAACTCCTCTTAACACAAACAAAATGCAGCTGTCAAACAGGCCACATTACATGAACCTTGCAGCTGTCTCACACCCCATCACGTGGATAGGAAGCATGTTCCAGAGAAGGTGTAGTCTTTGAGACATATCCATCATGTCCTGGCTATGTTGCAGACAAGATTTAGGTCTAGATCTGGTAATTCTGATACTGTTTGTTTTGTGGATGTGTAAGCGGTTTGTAGTTTCATAGCTGGTTATTAACTCATCTTGTCATCCCCTCACTTTCTTCCTCTCATTCATCCTACCTCCCTCTTCTCTGTGCACCTTTGCACTTCTCTCCTTTCTGCTCCTCTTCCCTTTGCATGTCTCCCTCTCTCCATTTCTCTGTCTTCTCCCCTTGGTATCCTTTCTTGCAACTGTTCTCACTTGCTTCTTTTAATGTTTTCATACCTATCTATACAATGATACACTGCTATCCATGTAGCATAAGCTATCTCAGTCATTATGGCTACATCTTATCCAGAAATCTCTGGTAAGTAAAATTCCATTCTTCCATCCATGTTTTGACTTTGTAAAATGCTTCTTAAACTAAATGTCGTAGCACATTTTTGCATATGTAAATATGTATATTTTTAGCATATCCTTGTATCTGTAGATATGTTTTGTTCATTTCTTATGTGATACTAGTCACCCGGGCTGTGTCTGCAAATGGTCAACTGAGATCAGTGTACTAGCCTGGTAAAGAAATATAAATACATACATACATACATAAATAATAATAAATATTGCACTCTTCTACTTGTTTCTAATAAGCTGATAGGTGATTATTAGGCTATCTGATAAGTTTTGATACCATAGGATTATTTTAAGGGGTGTATGCAAGCTTGGGCATGGTTGGTCAAGTATCAACAGGCTGCCTCTGTCTAACAGAGACATAGGTGCCAGACCAGGAGTAAATTTATGATTCCCCATCCACTGGTCCAAGTTACACTTGAACTGGGTCTGAAAAGAACTCTGTTTCACATGGATAGGAAGTGTGTTCCAGGGATGGGGCAGTCTATGAGACACATACCTGTCCCTCCATCATATCCTAGCTATGTGACAGACAAGGTTTAGGTCCCTAGATCTGGCAATTCTGATGCTGTTTGTTTAGTGGATGTGCAACTGGCTCATCAGAGCAGGATCATATGATGCTTAATAGGCCAGGCACAGATGACCTCAGCAGTCTGAAGGAGACTGAGTACAGTAATAGGGCTTTGAGGCAGTCTGTGTAGGACATGTCATTTATGCCCTGTATTCTTTTTGTGAGGAACCTCTGTGGATGCTCCATTTTTTGCATATGACTGGTCAGGTGCATACTGAAGGGGGAATTGTGCTCATTGATTGGTCTTATGAGGGCTGAGTACAGTGTAACAATGACATTCTTGGACCTAGATGCCTTATCCCTGCTTTAAATTACACAATGATTTCCTTACTACTTTGGACACATGATGGACAATGCCTGGGTGAGGTATTGTGTTGAATGTATTGGACAGGTCAAGGTAGACAGTATGCAGTGCTTTGCTCTCATCATTGCTTTGGTGATCTTCTCAAAGACATCCACCTGGCTATGTCAGCATGACCTGCCCTTGATAAAACCAAAATTGGGTTGAATACAGTGACCAGAGGTGTCTTATGTCATTGTTTATAATTTCCATGATCATTTTTTTCATGACTTTGCATGTGAAGCCAGTCAGAGTTATAAGTCTTTAGTTCATAGACAGTCTACCATTGTGCAGAAGGATGATAGCTGCAGTCATCCATTCATTTGACACAAAGCCTGTCTGGAGGCTACAATTAAATAGTGATTCTAGTGGTCCTGATAGGTCATCTTTCATGTTAAGAAGGGGGCATCCTGGGATAAATCATGGTCCATAGATGCAGTATTCTTGGTCATGGAGTATGCAATGAGGACCTGTCCACTATTGCTAGCTTGGAGAGATATGGTTGAGGGTATTTCCAAAGGAGTGTCTGGGGCAGAGGGGGATGCAATTGGAGTTGCATTTGTTGGACAGTATATTTGTTGTATCTATCTCAGTATATGTGGCTTCATTTAGAATTAGTACTGCACACACTGTTGTGTATTGCCCTTGAGGTTGCGGATATAGCTGAAGAATGTCTCTTAAGAAGTTGTATCGTTCCTTAAGGTGCAATTGTTTCTAAAATCTTTAATTCTGTAACTGTATTTGTTTGCCTAAATGGGCTTAGCTTGTGCCTGAAAAAGAGTATGATAGTATGATGACTAGTCCACTTTTTCGGGTGTCAAAATGAAATAAATAAAATAAACAAACAGAGTCTCATGAAAAAAGTAATAAGAAAAGCTAACAGGATCATCATCTTGTAGTTCATAGGATCATAGGAGGTTACTAGGCTAATGACTCTGGGGGCCTTGCAAGCCTAGCCAAATGTTTATCCCAAAAAGAAACCTCAGTCAGCACCTATTGCCCCTGTCAATGAAGGACACAGGTAGAACCCCTGGGACAAATTTGTGGTTTCCCATCCACTCATCAAGGTTGTGATTGAAGAGGGTCAGTGAGGTACTCTGTTTGACGTGTGTGGGAAGTCTATTCCAGAGATGTGGCAGCCTCTGGGAGACAAACCTGCCTCTCCAGCAGGTTTTGTTGATATTGCATATTAGATTCGGGCCTTTCAAGCTGATAATGAGCAAGGAGTTAGACTTACAAATATGGAGCATCTGTAGTAGGGCGGGGTCCGAGATTGGATTGGCTTGTCTTGTTGGTGAGACACAGATCACCTCTGAGCAATCTTTATGATACTGAATAGAGTGATAGTGATTTGAGCCTGTCCACATAGGACAGGTGTTAGAGGCCATGGATTTTCTTTGTGAGGTATTTCTGTGGGTTTTTCAGTTGATGCAGATGTTTGGAAAGGTACATACCAAACGGGGCATTATACTCAATTATACAACAACCCCCCCCCCCCATTAATATTCCAAAATGTGCATGCTGATTGGTCAGCGTGCACGTTGTAAATCAGACTTATACTAACGGAAAAAAGTCCGGTCGCCCGGACTTTTTCCATTAGTATGTCTTTTTTTACAACAACAGAGAATGCAATATCTCCGTTGCTGTTTAGACACTGTCTCGATAAGTTAAAGGAGTTTAACATAGCGAGACAGCTTTAAAAAAAGCAACAGAGATTCTCCGTTGCTTTTTTAAAGCTGTATTGCTCTGTTAAACTCCTTTAACATAGTGAGAAACTTTGTAAAAAGCAACAGAGATCTTGCTTTCTCCGTTGCTTCCACCCACAGCTCTGATGTACTGCATAAGCATATGTATGCGCAGTACATCAGAACTGCCACAGACTACCAGACAGCTATGGAAGGGCAGCAAGGAGGCATTGTACAATGCCATTATTTAAAAAAAGTAAGTATTTTTTTTCTTAAATAATGTCATTGTATAATAGCAATAACCCACTTCTGGGTGTGGGTAATGCTGGATTTACCCATAGTTGTCTTTGTTTGGCCACTCAGGCTTCACCCTCATGACCAAACCACACCAACCGTGGGTAAATCCAGCATTACCTACAACCAGGCATGGGCTATTGCTATATTATTGGTCTAATGAGGGAGGAGTATAGAGAGGTAATAACCTCCTTTTTTCTGGATGCAATCCCTTTACTTACGAGGTAAACCAAGTAAAAGGCTTTTTCGATCACTGCCACTACATGATGGTTGAATATGAGATTGTTATCAACCTGAGTACCCACATCTCTCACCACCGGTTGTGTGTTTAGGGGGTTGCCGTTGATGTAGTAATCAGTAGCGGTCGTGATTTTGCCAAATGGTATGATGATACATTTTTTTTGCATTTAGCTTGAGGCCATGACTTTGGCACCAGTGATTAGTTGCTGTGAAACCCTCTTGCAGTATATTAACATCATTTGGGGAGTTAATGACAGCACCCAGTTTACAGTCATCTGCAAACTTGGTCAGCTACAGGCCTTTTGTCTTTGCCTGGACCTCTGAGAAGTAGATGCCAAACAGTAGAGGTCCCAGGACAGATTTCTGGGGAACTCCACTAATGACAGGTCTGGTATCAGAGGTGGAGGTGCCTATTTTGACCTTGAGGGTCCTGTCAGTGAGCCAGTTGGTCACCCACCTGATGAGATAGGGATTTACGCCAAGTTGTGTTAGCTTTTTGATGATGCCTGAGTGGAGGGTTGTGTCAAAGGCCTTGGCCAAGTCAAGCTAAGCTGTATGTACTGACTTTACCTCATCCAGGGCCTTGGTGACAGTCTCAAAGAAGTCAGTGAGGTTCAACAGGCAAGATTTGCCCTTGACGAACCCAAACTGGGAATAGTCAAGTGCTTGGAGATTGCCTATGTCCTTGTTTATGAGATCCATAATACGCTTCATGGCTTTACAGATCAGGCTTGTCAAGCTAATGGGGTGATAGTTTCCAGGGTCAATTGTGGCACCATCTTTGTACAAGGGGATGTCAATGGCAGTTCTCCACTTTGCTGGAATGAAGCCTGTACTTAGGCTGTGGTTGAATAGGGTGCTCAATGGCAAAGCCAGTTCTTACTGGAGATGGTGCAGGATACAGCCTGGGATACTATCAGGTCCCAGGAAAGCTGCGTTCTTTGCCTTGGATAGGGCCTTTAACACTTGATCTATGGAGATGTGAGGTGCAGGACAAGTATCAGGGATGTCAAAAGGGCCTTTGGGGGGAGAGGGGGGTGACGTTTGCACTGATCCTATCTGCTAGCATGTAGACTAAGTCAACAGGATCAGTGTAAGTGATACTGTTAAGTACTAATTTGGAACAAACCTGGGCTTTGATTATATGAATTATCTACTTCATCTGTCTTATTGATGTGTGAAAATTTAATGCAAAAGGGAAGGAAATGTTGGCATGAAATCAGATGAAACTTAAATATCCTACCTGTAAGTAAGAAAGGAAAGAAAAAGAAGATACAGAAAAATACAAAAGGGAAACATTATGTGCTGAAGCAAAATATTTGGTCAAAGAAGTAAACTAAGATCCTGCATTAGTCATCTGGATGGCTGAAAAACTGTAATGAAGAAATCATAAGTATATTTGTATAAGACATATATGTCTATGTCCAAGACAGTTCATCTACCAAAATTGTTATAACCAGTACTGTGGAAAGAAAATGGATAGTTTCAAAATATCTGTGGGAGACAAGCAATGCAGAGGTAAAGTGAGATGATTTTAATGACTGCACTATCTACACTTTAAATGAAGCAAAATGTTAGCTGAAAAAGGCTTGTCACTATCAACCTCATTTCTAATGTGTTTGTTGCAACTATTTAACAAAATTGTATTATATTTTGAACTTCTTTATTTCTCAACTAGACTAGCTATCTCACATAATATTGATTTCTAATAACCTCTTTCTTAAATTGCCAATCAATTTATTAATCTCTTATCTGAATGCAGTATAATTTGTGGTAAGCCTTAAAACTCTTATCCTTAGATTTTTAACTGCATTCTGCTTAATATAGTGTGGATGAAAGCTGGTGAAATGCAGTAAATTATTAATAAAAGTAGATTTTTTAAACATTTGTGAAGAGATACTCATAGTAGCAATATCCACTATAATAGTCATATTCATAAAATTACTAGTGTTCTCTGAGATGCTAACAAAAATAAAGTTGGTACCACAAATTATCAAACATATCTTAGATGAATCTTCAGTCCTCAGCCATATAAAAAAGCAATTCTCCAATAAAGGAAATCTAGAAAAAAATCTTATTAGTACAAAATGTTCATTTCCCAATTACCCAACACTGTGTAAGTAAATGTAGTGGCTAAAACTGTCCCCATCACAATACAGTAAACTCTCAATTAACCGGCACCCATAAGTATTGGTAGATTCTGGATAAGTGTAGTTTCTGGTTTCTTGAGAGTTACTATTAAAATAGACCTGACAAATACTGTACTCTATACTATTCCATACCATACCATAAACACTGTATTGATTTGATTTTAATATTGAAATACAGTAATTAAAAGCCTGTCTGGAATAATAATATTTTAAACATATTGTGACACCCCAACACTGGCCCAGTAATCAAGGAGCCTCAATCCTCACCACTGGCAATGGTGGGGAATGTACACACTGGGAGGATGACAAGTACACACACAGTAAAGTGCAATTTCCCTTAAGAGTACACAGATTTCACAGTCAGTCTGGGGGTGGTTTCTCCCTCTTTCTCCAGATCCCCAATAAGACTCCCCATTGGTACAGCTATAGAGTTGAGATCTCAGCTGAGTGGCCAAATCAAGATCTCCAGTACCCTCTCTGTCTAACCAGCACTTCATGTCCCTGCCCAAGTAGCTGACACACACACACTGTTTGAGATTTGCTTTGTATGTAAACACACACACACACACACACACACACACACACACACACACACACACACACACACACACACACACACACACACACACACACTCCTGGGAAAGACTGGCACAGGTTTACTAACTATGCCCCCTTCTGCCCGGACTATAAGGTAGTTCTGACTGCCACCAGCCACTCTTTATCAGCTACTTTAAGGCCCTTGACAAAGGGTGTTCAATCCTACTTTGTAATGTTGCTATTAATCCAAATGGTAGTTTGACCAAGAGCCAGGCTACCAGGAGTGGCCTGCACAGTGTCACCAAGCAGACATGCAAGTACTCTAAGAGCTCAAATATCTCCAAACAGGCCATCCACAATTGAAAGGTTTAAATATATTTAATAATAAATAATAAAATAAGACAATACTCAGTAAGTAATCAGTTACATCAGAGTTCGAAATCACAGGAAATGCTTAATACAACATTGCAAGACAGTCTCAAATAAATAAAGAAAACATCTAAACTATACTTTACGATATTTCTGTCTGAATCTAAAAGAGTTACTATGCCCTAAAACTTACTTACAACAAGGCATGTGCAGAGGTGAGTGGTTGTTCTTGTTAGGTCAAAGACAAAATACAAAATGCCCTCTCTTTCTCTCTCAGAGAGTTCTTAAATTAATGTCAAATATTTCTGCTGGGTTAGCTTGGATGACATCACTTTTTATTACCTGACTTTAGTTTCCAACCTAAACCCCCATCGTCAGAAACTACCAACAGTTTAGTATCTCTCTGTGAAAAATACATATCTCTCAGATCTGTGTAACTGCTGGAAGACATAAAACAATAAAACACTTACAAAACAATGCAGAAGGCACTCTACTTCTAGACATCCTGTCTCCTTGCTGCATTGAAACTAACTTTTATAGCACAATCATATAACAATTTAATTTCAACTATTGTCTTGAAGTTTAGCAAGTTAACCATCTATCTTCTAGTTCCCACTGTTAAAACATAGACATGTACAGATGTACAGTAGCTTATATACATTTCTGCTCTAATCCAGCAGGGCACGTTGTGATTGCACATCCAGGCTCAGTACTGTACAAACCCTGTTCAACGCAAACTTCTGTACCAGCAGTTTAATATGCAGATAATATACAGTTCTAATATGTTTGTAAGACAAAGCATATGAATCATATTGATATTCACAAATGACATATGGTTATTTACAAAATTCTAGACAGCTGGGCTGGCAGTATCTCCTTCTGTTACATTTCTTTGTAAATCATATTAATATGCACAAATGACATATAATTATTTACAAAACTCCAGCTGGTTAGGCTGGCAGTATTTCCCTTTGTCACACTTATATTTCGCTAGAAAGTGTGGCACGTGGAAAGGTTTTCAGTGGCACGCTGAGTGGATTGGAACTGAATGAATTGAATAGCTAGAGACAGAGTGAATGCATGCATAAAAGCAGAAGTGGACGTGTGTGAGAGATTGGAGAGATGTATGAAAGCTGGAGAGACTTTGTGAGAGATCAGAGAGAGAATGTGCAATCTGATGCAAATGGTGTGAGTATGGAGCGAGTGTTGACATTTTAGCAATTTGACTTGTTTGGTTTGACTTGTTCTCAGGTTGGTGAGAGAGGGAATTTATTTGTATCTTCTTTTTTAAAACTACAACTCTAAGAACATAAGGTATGTTTCTGCAGGGGAAAAAAGTGATATAAATGAAAAACTGAATTGTTCATACTGTACTGTATTTCTTTGATTTTTTTTCTAGTTACTTGAGAGTTCTGGCTTCTTAAGTTCTGGTTAACTGAGAGTTTACTGTACCTGATACTTGCTTATTGATTTTCTTATTAAAATGAAAATAAAATGTTTTTTCAACTAATGCAGTAAACATGCATAAGAAATTAATTTATGTGCTGGAAAGGAGTAATGTTACTGTGATGTTCTATCAGATATAATCTGTTCCTCATTTATGTGGTATTGGGTATAGAGGCACTATACCAACTGTTGCCAAAGGATATTCACTCTCAAAAGTGTGCATGCTAACACATTATGTCACTTTACCACAAATATACAATTTAGTTGCCAGCCATGGGACATCACTAGGGTGCATTATATACATATATATATCTATATATATATCTATATATATATCTATATATATATATATATATATATATATATATATATATATATATATATGTATATATGTATATATATATATATATATATATATATATGTGTGTATGTGTGTATATATATATATATATATATATATATATATATATATATATATATATATATATATATATATATATGGGTCTACTTTACATGGTTGACTTTTCACAAAGTCGACTTTCATATGGCCGAGACTATATGATCGACTTTTGGAAAACCAACCATGTAAAATAAACACAAAAAACACAACAAACACTTACCTTAAAACTGTTTCCAGGGGGGCAAGCCCCCCCCCGTAACTTAAATATACTAACTCCGAGATTGCACTACAGTGCAGAAGATGGAAATTTTCCCATTCCACACTGTATGGAGATAGCAGTTCCCCATGGACGGCTTTTCAAAAATCGATCATATGGTCTCGGCCATATGAAAGTCGACTTTGTGAAAGGTTGATTATGTAAAGGGGACCCATATATCTATCTATATATATATATATATATATATATATATATATATATATATATATATATATATATATATATATATATATATATATATATATATATATATATATATATATATATATATATATATATATATATATATATATATATACATATATATATATGTATATGTGTGTGTGTGTGTTTAAATATATATATATATATATATATATATATATATATATGTGTTTGTATGTGTGTGTGTGTGTGTGTGTGTGTGTATATATATATATATATATATATATATATATATATATATATATACATATATACACATGGAATGTCACTACAATACATATATATAGTTTAATGGTCAGGCATGGAGCATGTCTGGATTACATATATACAATTTAGCAACCAGATATGTTGAGCCTTTTGTGTTGCACTGAGTAAGCAACCTGTAAAGACATGCATAGCAGATATGAAAAAGAATACAAGGAATACAGTGAACAAAATGAGTAGGCTGTGGTGTGTATGTATTGCCTGTTGTTGAATGCTATGTGTGGGACATTGCTTGATGAAAGGAAATACACTGTATGTGTTTGTGCGCTTGTGCGCACGTGTGTGTGTGTGTGTGTGTGTGTGTGTGTGTGTGTGTGTGTGTGTGTGTGTGTGTGTGTGTGTGTGTGTGTGTGTGTGTGTGTGTATATGCTGGTGAGTTTATGTGTGTTAATAAAGTAATTAATAGTGTGTACTCATTATGATAATGTTGGTATGATAGAATGTGTTTGTTGATGTGAGTTGCTTCTAGAGAGCTGTACCTAATCTGTAGGTGACAAACTCCACCTATCACTGACCGTTGTTTTTGTCACAGATGAAGAACAAAAGTGTCATGCCAGTTTCTTAAGCTACAACCTAACAAGAAATTATTTCATACATAGTGAGAGTTAGAATACTTTGTCACCCACATGTTGTATCATATTGTATGCAGAACTATGTTGCAGAGAGTGAGCATTGCAAAATTACATGGCTGTCTGTTGCCCATCATTTATTTTTCTTCCATTAGTATATCTCAGGTTATATTATACAAACTACCATGACAGCGAATCATGTCACTTTTCTCTTGTATTCTTGTTTCCATTCAGGTACTCTTGATTTATTATGGAGTCTGTAGTTACCATGTCTGCATAAACAATGTCTCACTTCAAGGCTGCATTATATCATTACAGTTGCTAAAATGCATCAAAATCTGTTAGCATGTATTTTTGCCAGTTATTATAATTATAGCTTGCATATAAATCCATGAAATACAGGGAGAGGTCACATGTTGTGTATAATTTTACAGCATATAAATGGGAAGACCGTGGTGGTCGATGCTGCAGGAATGCCATTCAGTGACATCACAGATGCTGCAAACCACTAGCTTACCATTTTGTAGAAAGTGGAAATTTAAGAGCAGAATTTCCAGTGTAGCATGGAATGGTCAGAGATCTGAATATAATTTTATGAGGATGACAAATAATCAGAGCTGCCCTGATAATGATATGAGGCAGAATGCTGAAACACCATTTAGTGTGGAGATTTGCATGTTCACTATAGTTATTCGTCTTGTGACCTTTTTCATAGAGGAGAACATCTGGCACTTGTTCCTTTAATTTTCTTCTATGGTCTTTGTTGCATGGTTCAAACTTTCAGATATATTACCACTTCCTGTTATACAACATTTGTTTTTCTCACAACAGATCTGGGATGTGCTGCAGATGTTTGTCTGTGGTGTAACTGAGGACATATTGTGTCTTATATGTTTTAATACAGGTGCATGTTGTCTGTAAGAATGCAGGTAAGTGGGTAGAACTTTAATACTATACAGCAACCGGAATTATGCACATCCTTCCTCCGCAAGAGCAAGCACAGTTTGTATGTAAAGGGAACATGGCTTCATCCAGTGTCTTCTTTTTCAATGTTAACAAGAATTTCAACAGCAGTAGCCAAGGAGGAAAGCACCATTCTTTGAAAACATATTTTCAATGTTAATGGCCTCCCAGATATTAGATCCAGCTTATAAAGCTGTCAGTTGACTCCAGCTTCTCTCCATTCTTTATGGCCAGTCTAGCACTCTGAATCAATCCTTGTTAGGGTGGTGATTCCCTTTCTAGGGACAATTAAGCTTTTGGAGTCCTCTCTCTGTTTTGCATTCTAGGAGGTTCAGGGTTAGGGATTTGACGAGTCATTAGCACCTGCTTGTCTAGATTTTTCTGGATGCTTCCCTAAGCTTCTCAGTCTATTAACTATTGACTGGTAGGCACACCACAACCTACTCTTTTGGACTCAGTGAAGCAGAGCATTCCTATCTAACTTCATCTGAGACTAGGGTGCCCAAAAGCCTTGGTAGACAGCAGTGCATCTTTCTGTCTGCCACATAGAGCCCAAAGAGAAAGACTCATAAGATGTGCTGACCAGTATGTCCTTATGCGCCAGTCTCACCACAGGATGTGCTGGCCAGCTTGGACTTACTGAGCCAATCTCACAACATAGGATGTGCTGGGGCCAGCAGTGGTGGTTTGCTCTCTTCCCTGTCTGCTGAGCATCTTCATCACCAGGCTTTATTGTTTGAACCTGGGTCAGCAGGAGCACAGTCTTGGCTTTATCATTCCCTGCCATGAAGCTGGCTTTACATGAATGCCTGAATTTATAGCTTTACAGTATCTTCCAGAATCAAAATGAGCACTCTCCCAGTCATGACAGTACCAACAATTGTTGACAGCAAACATTTGGAAAGGCCTGTAAACAAAAAATGGACAAGTAGACTTTGCCTAAGAGACACTTGGCCATCCCCAGTTCCACTAACACTGTTCTGTGGTGGCTAGTGCATTTTTCTTAAATTCATTTCATCATGACGTTGGTGATCAAGAAGAGGAGGAGGAGTGTGAAAGCAGTGTCAAGGATTAAATGGTGGAAGTTAAAAAAGGGTGATTGTGAGGTGGAGTTCAGGGAAGAGTTAAGACAGGCACTGGGAGGCAGTGAAGAGTTACCAAATAGCTGGGTAACTTCAGCAGAGCTAGTAAGGGAGACTGCTAGAAAGGTGCTTGGTGTAACATCTGGAGAGAAGGAGGACAAGGAGACCTGGTGGTGGAATGAGGAAGTACAGGAGAGTATACAGAGGAAGAGGCTGGCAAAGAAGAAGTGGGATTGTCAAAGAGATGAAGAAAGTAGACATGAGTATAAGGAGATGAGGCGCATGGCAAAGTGAGAGGTGGCGAATGCTAAGGATAAGGCATATGGAGAGTTTTATGAGAGATTGGACACTAAAGAGGGAGGAAAGGACCTGTACCGATTGGCTAGACAGAGGGACAGAGCTGGGAAAGATGTGCAGCAGGTAAGGGTGATAAAGGACAGTGAGGGAAACGTACTCACAAGTGAGGAGAGTGTGTTGAGTAGATGGAAAGAGTACTTTGAAGGGCTGATGAATGAAGAGAATGAGAGAGAGAGAAGGTTGGATGATGTGGGGATAGTGAATCAGGAAGTGAAACAGATTAACAAGGAGGAAGTAAGGACAGCTATGAAGAGTATGAAGAATGGAAAGGCTGTTGGCCCAGATGACATACCAGTGGAAGCATGGAGGTGCTTAGGAGAAATGGCAGTGGAATTTTTAACCAGATTGTTTAATGAAATTTTGGAAAGTCAGAGGATGCCTGAGGAGTGGCGAAAAAGTGTTTTGGTACCTATCTTTAAGAATAAGGGTGATGTGCAGAGCTGCAGTAACTACAGAGGGATACAATTGATCAGTCACAGCTTGACGTTATGGGAAAGAGTAGTGGAAGCTAGGTTAAGAAGGGAGGTGATGATTAGTGATCAGTAGTATGGTTTCATGCCAGGAAAGAGCACTACAAATGCAATATTTGCTCTGAGAGTGTTGTTGGAGAAATACAGAGAAGGGGCAGAAGGAGTTGCATTGTGTCTTTGTGGACTTAGAGAAAGCATATGACAGGGTGCCTAGAGAGGAGTTGTGGTATTGTATGAGGAAGTTGGGAGTGGCAGAGAAGTATGTAAGAGTGGTACAGGATATGTATGAGGGTAGTGTGACATTGATGAGGACTGCGGTGGGAGTGACAGATACGTTTAAGGTGGAGGTGAGATTACATCAAGGATCAGCTCTGAGCCCTTTCTTATTTGCAGTGGTGATGGACAGGTTGACAGATGAGATCAGACAGGAGGCCCCATGGACTATGATGTTTGCATATGACATTGTGATATGTAGTGAGAGTAGGGACCAGGTTGAGGAGACCCTAGAGAGGTGGAGTTATGCTTTAGAGAGGAGACGAATGAAGGTCAGCAAGGCTAAAACAGAATATATGTGTGTAAATGACAGGGAGTGTACAGGAATGGTGAGGATGCAGGGAGTAGAGTTGGTAAAGGTGGATGAGTTTAAGTACTTGGGATCAACAGTTCAGACAGGCACCAGTAAGAGTGAAAGGGAAGGTCTACAAGAGGGTAGTGAGACCAGCTATGTTATATGGGTTGGAGATGATGGCATTGACGAAAAAGCAGGAGTCAGAGCTGGATGTGGTAGAGTTAAAGATGTTAAGATTTGCACTGGGTGTGACTAGGATGTACAGGATTAGCAATCAGTATATTAGAGGGTCAGCTCAGGTTGGACAGTTTGGAGACAAACCAAGAGAGGCGAGATTGCGTTGGTTTGGACATGTGCTGAGGAGGGATGCTGGGTACATTGGGAAAAGGATGCTAAGGATGGAGCTGCCAGGTAAGAGGAAAAGAGGGAGGCCTAAGATAAGGTTTATGGATGTGGTGAGAGAGGGCATGCAGGTGGTTGGTGTGAAAGAGCATGATGCAGAGGACAGGAAGAAATGGAAACAGATGATCCGCTGTGGCGACCCCTAACGGGAACAGCCGAAAGAAGATGATGAGTATAAAAAAAGTAAAGGATGTCAAAGTGCCCCAGCTCCCATGGACTGCAAGGGTAGATGGCGATCTGAGACATTTTAAAAATCTCTTTCACTAGAGGTGAATTTATTGATCAATTTTTACCTCTGTTCTCATTAGTACAGGGCGGAATGAATACCTTTTCCTGGCTGCCCAGTGTGTTAATGCTAACTATGATCTGAATATAATGAAAATAAATGAACCATCAGTTTTTGTATATATTAGATTATCGATGAGGAGAAATGATTTTACATCCTGTAGGTTGCCTAATGTGCTGAGTTATATTTGCCCTGTATTTAATTATCTGTATAGGAGGTTTATTGTGTATAACTGGTAACAGAAACATAGCATTGTCTATGACGTGTTTACCCATGAGTTTGATAATTTGCTCTGTCTGATCTGAAAACAACCACAGGCCGCCTGAAGTGTTCTGTCATAAATGGTTTAAATCACCGCAATTTTCATTGATCTGCTCTGATTACGTACAAAGCAGTACCTTCTTGTTGTAAAACAAAGGGAATGGGATCATATGCCTATTTTGCCATTCCAGAGTGGAAGGTATTATTCAATCTGTTGACAAGTTAGGATAAAATTAGACTTTTCTACAAAACCTGTGATTTCTCATAGGCTGGCTCAGCAGGATGTTTGAGAATGACTGATAATAAGCTTACTTCTTATATTCTCTAGTGAATGAGACATGAGCAGCCCTGAGTATATGTGAGTGCATGTTTCACAATTAGTTGAAAGAAAGCACAGTAACTAAATCTGCTTGCATATGCCACCTTCTCTTTTCATTTACTTTATTTAATTTCTGTGCACCACATTCATCAAAAGTTATTAGTCCAGACTGCAATGGCTGATGCGTTTGCTATATATAAGTTAGAGAAGGTAATGCCTTTGTATAAACATTACCATACTTGGTAAAACATTGTAATTACCTCTAAAGACAACTAGATAAGGAACTACAATTTAGATTAAAATTAATTTTCTGTCTTTATGTCAGAAGGTCACAATGAGGTGTGTTTTAGATTAGCTGTTTAGAAACCTGTTAGCCTTTGTATGACAAAATAATGTAAAGTGAGCTGCTGGAGTGTTTTGCCTGTGTGTGGTTGTTAATATTTGCTTGTTCTGTGTGACTTAGTAAGCAGTGCAAATATACATTACTGTTTACTTTGTTACAGAGCCCATGCAATTACTTTAGTTAAAATTCGCCACATGCGAATGTAAACATCTGGACTTTATAGATATGTGAATCTGGTAGTCCTACAGTGGAAGCTGCAGTACCTCCTTCCAGATGCAATTTGTGAGAACCACATGTGGACCAGATGGGTCGAATCAGCTAGTATTTTGTTTGTTTTGTTTCTTGCTCTTGAAAAGAAAAGCTCCTGAATAGAAGGGAGGTTTGTGCCCAAGATTTTCTCAGCCACCCTCATCACCCTCTGTAATTTCTTCTTCTCAGTAACTGTGCAGTTGCCAAACCACGCTATGACTTTGCTACTGATGATGTTCTCGATAGCTCCCCTGTAAAAGGTGATAAGAGCAAACAGTGGGACCCTGGCCTTTTTGGGTTTTCTCAGGAGGTAAAGCCTCTGTTGAGCCTTCTTGACTATATGGTTGCTATTAGCAGTCCAGGAGAGGTTATCTGAGATGTGAAGGCCCAGGAACTTGGTTGTTTTGACTTTTTCTACTACCTCCCCTTTGATAGTGAGTGGTTGGTGACTGTTGCCTTCCTCCTGAAGAACATAATCATTTCTTTGGTCTTATTAACTTTCAGGTCCAGATTTTGTCCTGTCACACCAGGCAATTAAAGTATTCACCTCATCTCTGAAGTTATGTTCATCCCCAACACTAATGAGACCCACAACTGTAATATCATCGGCTAATTTTATATTATGGTTTGATTTATGTTTTGCAGTACAGTCATGGATGAGGATCGTGAAAAGCAAGGGGCTCAGCATACAACCTTGGGGAACAACAGTATTCAGGACTATGTGTTGAGAGGTGTTGTTTCCAGCGCATGTCCATTGGTGTCTACCAATCAGAAAGTCAAGACTCCTGTTACATAGGTGCTTATTATTTCTGAGTTTCACAAGCTTATCCACTAGTTGCATTGGTATCACAGTACTGAATGCAGAACTGAAGTTGATGTACAACAGCCTTACGCAGTTGTTCCTCCCTTCTAGGTGTTTTAGTGCCAGGTGTAGTGCGACTGATATCACATCAACAGTCCATCTATTTTCCTGGTATGCAAACTGGAGTGGATTGAAGGACTTAGGCAGACCCACAGGTAGATGTTTCTTTGCAATCCTCTCAAAGCATTTTGTGATGTTTGAGGTTAAGGCGACTGTTCTGAAGTCATTGAGGCAGGTAGGGTTGGGTTTCTTCAGACATGGGACAATAATTGTTTCCTTAAAACATGAGGGAACTTCCTCCATAGCAACAGATGAGTTGAAAATGTCTGTCAGTACCAGACATAACTGATCAGCACACCCCTTCAACACCTTGCCAGGTATATTGCCTGGTCCAGCAGCCTTTCTAAGATTCACCTTCTTAAGCTGAAGTCTCACCTCCTTGGAATTTAAGGTGAGCACTATCTCCTCTTTGTCAGTGTTTGTATTAGATGGTATGGTGATGTTCTTCTCCTCAAATCTGCCAAAGAAGGAGTTCAGTTCATTTAGGAATTCCAAGATGTCATCATATTGGGGTGTTCTGGTCTTATAGCCCGTGAGCTGCTGTAAGCCCTGACATAGATTTCTCCTGTCCCTCATGTCTTGGAAGTGGATCTAAATTTTCCTCCCATACTCCCTCTTTGCCTCTTTGATGCCCTTTTCCAGATATGACCTGGCCGTCTTTAGCCTTTGTTTGAAGGTTGTGTTTCTTTACCTCAGTAGCTTGTAGACATTCCTGGTGAGCCAGGGCTTCTGATTAGCTCTTATAGTGATGGCTTTTGTGGTGGTTACATCCTCCACGCATTTATTTATGTAGGCAAGAACTGATTCGGTATGGGTGTCTGTGTCTAACTGGAGGTTGTGCGTAGCCACTTCTTTGAAAACCTCCCGGCAGGTGGTATTGAAACAATCCTGAAGGCAATCCATGGAACCCTCCTGCCAGATTCTGATCTGTTTAGGTGTCATTTTTTTCTCTTATCAAAGCCATCTTGTAGGTACAGGTATAGGTGTTTATATGTGTGTGTGTGTGTGTGTGTGTGTGTGTGTGTGTGTGTGTGTGTGTGTGTGTGTGTGTATTTATATTTATACATGTACATAATTATATACCAAGCAATCAATGTACACATTAATCAAAGTCCACTGTTTCACTGATAGCAAGACATCACCAGAAAAAGAATTCCTATCAATGTTACATAAGCTATATAAAATAAGGTGTTTTACAAGGGGGCTTGCCTTCACCACATCTCTTCAGCTTTATGACTAAGTCCAAGATTGCACAACAGTGGAGGAAAAGGTAAGCTTCCTAATTCTCAATGTTTTGCAGGGCATCTTGTTCCAAATTAATTGCAAAAATTCACTTACCCTTGTGGCTGACCAGAAATCATTAATTATTTTTCTATTATCCAAAAGCATAATAGATCATAAGGTGGGTAGTTTCATATATAAATATATATAGATGTTTTTTTGTTCTTTTTTTTTCTTTTTTTTTCATGTTTGTGGGTACTTGTGTGCACAAAGACAAGCGCCAAAAGTCTGAAATGTAGTACCGTCTTGCTTTACCAAACTCAAAGAAACTGAAAATTATAATGAACCATAATTTTACATTTTGAGATTTCAGAATCTGGAAACTATATAGTTGTTTCATTTATGTACTGAACATTCCTGACTACATGTTCCCTTTCCACTGAGAGCAAAATGGGTATGACATGCTCATGCAGATGGGAAAAGCAAAGAGATCTACTGGCACAAATCTTACTCAAGGACTAGTATTGACATGATGCGCTGCCACTGTTTCATGAGCAGTGTGAGGAGGATGTGGCATTGGGTACAGAGGTGACAGTAAAGAGCAATGCATGTGCATGCATATATGTATGAGTATACTGACTGTGGCATGTACACAACTGGAATGTATACTGTGACAAAGGGGGATACTGCCAGAGCAGCTATCTAGAATTTTGTAAAAAACAGTGGGAACTGGAATACAGGTGGTGGGTAGGGACATGAAGCACTGGTTGGACAGAGATCTTGGCTTGGTCGCTCAGCTGAGATCTCAACTCTATAGCTGTGCCAGTGGGGAGTTTTACTGGGGATCTGGAGACAGGTAGAGAAGCTAGCCCTGGACATACTGTGTGTGTACTTGTCATCCTATCAGTGTACATCCCCCACTATTGCCAGTGGTGAGAATTGAGGCTCCTTGATTACTGGTCCAGTTATGGCTCATCACATATACATTAAGATGCAATATATGTTGGTGTTTCATTGCAGTTTGTACACTTGTAGGAAAATGTGTCATATGAGATGAGAACAACATTAATTAGGAGTTTGCACTTCGGATATTTTCTACATAACTTGCTTTAATAATGCTGTGTGGAGGGGGTGTATTTTCTGGTGTGGATTCTTGCTATTCCTGATGCAAGCATGACTGCCTGGAGTGACAAACTGGCTGTAATGTGATATGGTTCACATTTGTATGCAGTGAAAACAGTGTAAGACAATGCACTATTAGGTATACATGCAAAACAATTAATATAGTAGACAAATGGTATAGGAAAAATGTTTGCACGGTGTAGGAAAAATGTTTGCAGTACATTTCAACTGCCCCCTTCTGAACCTATTATTTCCCTTACTAAAGTAGGTTAGGTTTGTGCCACTTTAGGTTACTGTGCCTATTTTAGCACTGCTCTCCAGAATGGGTGAAGTCAATGGCATCCCTCACCATTCCAACCAGTTAATGCAATGCCAAAGCAGGTCATCTCTGACATTTCTGTGCAGAAATCTTGCTGCCTCTGGCATGCTATTCTGGAGCCTTGCATTCCCCATTGCCTGAGATAGCCGTGACCACTAAATCAGGTCCACCCAAGGAACAAACTGGTATCTCTGTGCACATGGATGTAGTGCTGGCTGACAGCATCAAAACACTGCAATAGTGATACACTGCAGCATGGTAAGATGGCCACAGCATTGCATCATGATATTATGAATGTGTACACACTATACACAGTAGCATACAAGTCACATGCTTCATGATCATTGTAATGCATGCACAAACATCTCCAACATGTATGCCAAGCACACTGTGCACCAGGAGCAACTTACAGATAGTGATGCTTACTGATTTCATTAGCATAACCACCACTCTGGCTGGCTGTTGTTAGCATGACATAAATTGGTAGCATCATTTTGTGCAACAATGCTTATACTCGTATAACTTGAATATAGAGAAATTTCAGAAGGATCTATAAAAGTGAAGCTTCCCAAACAAGAATTCTTGCCTGATAAAGTACCTCAACAACAGCAACAAACCCTATGGTGGATGTCAATGACAGTGTGGCAGATTTTGTGGTGCATGTGTAACAGGTAACCAGTAACTTAGCACAGCAGCAAAACCATGAGAAGAACATGCAGCAAGGGGTGTGGAGTTCATGGCCATATACTGAAGCATGGACATCTTATGTAAATGGGGAAGCCTCTGCATAGCTGTAGTAGGTAAAGGGAGGAAGCTGTGCAAGCCTCTAACTGCAGGCAATTACCTGGTGCATAAACATGGAAGAGCCTGTAGCTATAATTATTTACATTCCACTGCATACCATATGCACCCACTGACTGACATGTTTTTCTCAAAGGTGTACATAGGTTCTTTTGAAGTTCTTGGACAAGGAGACCTTTGAGAAGGTCAACCATATCACCAAATACTAAAGGAAGACTAACAATGTCTCCCATTAAGTAGATTTTCTGCACATATTCCAAATGAAATTTTGTAATCACCTATGCACTCATCCAGACTGTTTTTGAAGGATTGATAGGAAAGTACTCTGCTTGATATGTAACAGCTTCCTGTTCCAGAAAGAGGGGATATGTTGCATTAGGCACCTGTTATACCATCATGTGTTGTTGATGTGGTAATATAAGCATGGATTTCCTTTGCTATTAGTTCTGGTTCTGTTTAGGTGAAGGAGTTCAAAGAGTACTGCATTGTTAAGAGCACAAAAGGTTAAGCAGAAATCACACTTCAGAAGTCTGTAAGACACTAAGTAGAGGGAAAGTGTTTTTAATCTGTCACAGTTGCTAATGTTCCTGATACCTTCCACCTGAGCCGAGCTAGCTCAGCCAGCGCCCAGTGCTGGTGCCATGAACTAGTGTCCCACCACCTAGGCTCTTCAAGAACAAAAATAAAACACTTTACTGTATCACACCGTGCTCCCTTTTTATTAAAATAAAATAAAAAAAAAAAAAAAGAATTTCTTTTTAAAAACCATAGCAAACTGCTTGCTACAAATGTAGCAAACTGTTGCTTCTGTTTCTACCATGCCTGCATCGAGTGCTTCAGCATTCGGATTTTAGTTAAAAAAAAGATTATTTTTCTAACTTTTAAACTATCGCAAACTGTTTGTTATAATGTAGCACGCGATTGCTATAGTTTAGACCACACATGGAGGGCTACAGTGCTTAGGTCTGACAGCAAATACAATAATGGCTGCATTAGATATCAGAATCGGCTGAACATACCCCCTAACACTTTGCACCTGGGATAATTGGTCCTCTCACCCACCCTATCTATGCTACTACTGCTGAGGACTCATAGGGTTCTGACAGGCTGGTTTAGGTGCTTAGCAATAAATATATATGCTTAACGGGACATTATATTTAATGATGGTCTTAATAAGGGAGGAATAAAGTTGAACTATAGCTTCTTTGGACATTGAGGAGATACTACAAGATATAAGTTGCGCAAGGTAGAAGGAGGATTCTCATACCCATACAAAGATTAGGTGGTGCTAGCATAGATCAGATTTAACTAAACGTGTATCTGTATCATAAGTGGTATTGATGCTAGATTTATGAAATAAAACTAGGCTATGTTCCTTCGAGTAGAGTTTAATGTGATGATTAGCACACCAAGAATTTATTTAGTCCAGCTGCAGCTGGAAAATTTGAGTATCAGAATGAGATTTGGTAACTGCCCCCAGTTTGCAATCATCAGCAAACCTGGTAAACCATAGTTTCTTGATATCAGCTTTCACAACATAGATGTATAAATCAAAGAGGTGGGGGCCCAGGACAAGGCCTCTGGGACACTGCTGATGATGAGCAAATAAGATTAATCTTAATGGTATGGTTTCTGTCAATAGTCACAGAACTGTAGCTTAAGCCCAGTGCCATTACCCTATCTGGCAACCGTACAAGAAAGCAACACCTCTTTTCATACTTGAAAAGCAAGGGGAAAAACCTCTTCTCTTCTGCTAAATTCTAACAAGCAACTGCTACAGTTTATACCACATACAGATTGAAACAGCACTTCAGTTTTGATCTCAAATGCATTACAAACATTTACTTATAAATGTTAGTATGCATTGAAAACTGATCAAAATACTTGGGAGTTTTCATTGCACACAGTTTTAATGCACATATTGACACTACTTCAAAACTCATACTTAGAAATCTTGGTGCCCTCTCCTGGACTGATAAATGTCTCTCTCCAGCAGCTAGAGTGAAGTGACCCAAAACGTAATATCTAACTCAAACTGGAATCTATGTATAATAAAATAGCCAAGTTTTCATCTCAAAATATACCTCTCAGCCTTTTAGCACAACAATTTTGGACAAAGCCAAAAATAACAGGGAGGGGGAGATAAAGGTCCATCATCAGGGACAGATTTTAAATATTGCTTTTAGAAAGTTCATAACAAAACTTTTTTACTATTGGCATGCATTTTCTAAAGGATGTAAAGCATGAACTTAAATGTTTGACATTATTTTATGACTGTAATCCCCAGTGATATGCAAGAAAACCACAGATTTTATTGTGAACAGACCAAAATATGGAGAAAAAATCAGAACATTCTGCAAAATTCTGGACAGCTGAGAGATGTGTTTCAGAAAGAAACAGCTTTAAAAATGCCAATGACCAAAAATCAGTGCTTAGTTTTCATCTCATCCAATAACAAACATCCATAGCTGTGCTATTTTCAACACTATTCCTCAGACCATAAAATAAATACACACATCTTAATCTCTATATACAAATTCAAATTCACATCATCCAATAATAAGACGACATCAATTAAAACAAAGAAATCTTAAAACCATAGCACCTTTGAGAAAGAGCATAGTACCCTCAAGGGATTCATAATATTATAAAAACACATGCAAAACATAAGTTAAAAATCTCTGAACAAAATATAAGATGTCATACAGAATATTGTACAACATACTATGACTATTTACAAATCCTACGTTTTTTCATTGGTCTATCTTGCAGGTGGATCCAATTATTGGTGGGATAGTTGGTGAGATACCGTTTTTCTTTATAATAACAGGAAGAATTTAAAGACGTTATTGTGCCATGAGAGGCTTCCAAAAGTGAACTTCCTTGACGTAGGTGTTACTCTGCCTTGTGGTAGTTGTAATTTCTGTCATTTAATTAATACTTCTACTTGTTTTTATCATCCTGATTTACATAGAGAATTTATTTTTCACACTGATGCTAATTGCAGGACCTCAAATGTAATGCACTTAGCTGAATGTGTTCTCTGTAAGTCATTCTATGTTGGGAAGATGAATAGGTCCCTACGTGATAGAATGAGGGAGCATATGTACAGTATTAGAACACACTCCAAACAAAATGCCCTATCAAAACATGTTGTAGAGTTTGGAGAGATGCACTCCTTTATTTTTAGGGTTATTGAGAATATTATACCCACGGTTAGAGAAGGTGATATTCGCAATCACACTGAATATAGGGAAACCAATTGGATGATTATTTTGAGAGCTGACAGGGGCAGTGGACTCAATGAATGGGCTTCAGCATGTCTGATGTACTAAGTGTGTTGAATTAAAGCTATAGGAGCTACAGTAGTGCCAGTCCACTTCGTAGCTGCAACTCTGCTTGTATTATATCTGTGTGATATTTTTTCCATTGTGACATCCCTCTGCGGTTGTGGAAATTGAAGAGGTGAGGCCATAGTCATATTGTTCTTTGCTGGCTGCTATCTGTGATGTTCGGTCACCAGCAGCCACCAGATCTTCCTTCCAGCATGGTTGTGATGGTTTTCCAACTGGACATAACCTTGAGGGGTCACTGGTTCCCTCTGTGTCTGCTTCTCAGGAGTGGGGTGGTGAAAGCTCCTAAAAGTGGATTGGAAGAGTCTCCGGTGGTCTCCTGGCATCTATTATAGTCTCAGACACTTGTGGTTGACAAGATGTACTGGCAGCTGGATACCTATCTTACCAACAACATGGAGCACAGCTGAGAGAGTTGTGTGACTGGCAGTATCACCTATATCCCATGGGGGAGAAACCAAATCATAACATCAGCTACCCTGTTATGTGATGCCTAGCTATACCTGTTTGGCTGGGCGGGCATTCATTCATCCATGCCAGAACCCCACCCTATCCTCATCCTGGTGTTCTTCCTCCCTTATGCCATACTACCCTTTCTTTGTTCACTGTCCAACTCTCCCCATCTCCATTTGTACACCCTCTGCAATCATGTGTCCATCCACTGTCTTCCCACCAATTCCATGTATACCCCTCCTTTCATTTTGTGTCTATGCTCTGTGTCTGTCCATCTGGCCCTGCTACCTGCCCTTTTCTCAATATCCCATCCAGAGCCATCCCTCATTATCCTCCCCACTTACACTTCCTTTGTGTCATTTGCAACAGGGTCTCTTGCCCAACAAAACAAAATGATCCTTTCTTCCCCCCACCTTTTATACCTTTAGTTACTCTTTCATGTTTTCCTCTCCCATTTTTTGCTTTCCTAGCTTCCCATTTATTTCTAATTTTTATGATAAGCAGGGTTGCCACTTTGCTGTGCACACTTACATTGATGTATCTGTTGGCTGCTATGCTGCCCTTCATGTGTTAGATGGGTGCTATATGCAGCCATGTGCTGCTACATTGGACACATGAACATGCCAAAACATTTTGCTTTGCCTGTGATGTTTGTCATGTAAGTCAAATGTGCTACTGCAGTGCTGCTCCTATCACACAGCAGCCTAGACCGGTTACTTCCTCTATCGCTACATCTCTCTTTGCTTATACAGTCCTTTGCTTAAAATGCCAGCTTTATTCAATGTCTACTGCATATCTGAATAGCCATGTGTCTCTTCATGTAGTCACTCTAGTCACACAATGCTTCACTATGAATCCTGGTCTTTATCTTTATGTCTCATTTCAGTCATGTAAGCATCAATAGATTCATGTGAAACCCCTGCAAAAAAAAAAAGTCTGACATTGGGCACTTTTTATATTTTATGTACTCTGAAATTTACTACAGCTGAATCATTTTAGCATCCTCAGAGAGCTCTTATTTATTATAAAGTTTAAAACCTTCCTTTGTAGCTATAAAAAGACATATTCGTTCCTCCTACTTTTTCTTAAATATTTTGAAAGCAGTACTAACCATTTCAAATATATGGCTTCAAGAATTCCAGTTTTCTCCTAGATGACTGAATTTATATATTATCAGGCAGAATCAGAGATGTTAGCGTTATCATATTTGCATTTTTTTATCCTTTCTGCATTTATTTTAGCATTGTTTTTAGTGTTTACAGCATTTATTGCATAAATTAGAACATTTTACTGTCATTATTTTTTTTTTACTTGGGACATCATGTGGTTCTACTGAATGATAAATACTCTTTCGAATAGAAAAATTATAAAGACACTTAGACACTGCTGATCTGAAGACAACGTTTACTTCAGTCACAAGAGAACTGCAGAAAAGAATACCTTCAGCAGAACTGACTTTCTTAAAGGGATAGAGTCACACTTCATATAGACATGTAGCTAGGGTGGGGAGAACGCTCCGGGTATAAGCTATTAGGGGGCATAACTGACAATGCTGACTGAGTAGAAATACAGTAACAGTGTTAATTACTAACATCCATTCATTTGAATGTGGCTGTTTAACTGTTTAAATTAATGTGTGTGTGTGGTGTGTGTGTGTGTGTGTGTGTGTGTGTGTGTGTGTGTGTGTGTGTGTGTGTGCGTGTGTGCGTGTGTATGCATGTGTGTGTGTATGTGTGTGTGTTAGTGCTAATGTTCTTTGCTACAGTTCAGAGATGCAGAGGATCTTTTTTTTTTTTTTTTTTTTGGTCTTCAAGTTTGGTTTGAGGAGGTGCCATTCTGCAGGACTGCCCAGAGTACCAATTCATGTAACCATGCTACTGAATTAATACACACTACAGTTATCTGTTTGAAAAGGAATGGTGAACCAAGTGCATGCTGAGCAAATTAAACAATGGAATCCATCACGGATTTAGACCTTGCCATAGTACAACCTCAGCCCTTCTCGCCTTCTCTTACACAATAAATCAAAACCATAATGACAACAAGCTCTCTTCAGCCCTCTTCCTAGACCTATCCAAGGCATTTGACATGGTAAACCACCAGTTACTCTTAGAGACACTAAAATCACTCTCCATAGATAACCTAACAATTAGCTAGTTTCATTCTTATCTAAGTGGCAGACAACAAGCTGTACTATGGAAAGATAACCTATCTTCCCTTTTACCAATCACTCTTGGAGTCTCCCAGGGATCTATATTAGGTCCTCTTCTATTCTCCATCTTCATTAATGACCTGCACAAATTCATCCCAGATGCAACATGTATTCAGTATGCAGATGACTCCACCCTAATCTGCTCTGCCACCTCCCCCACAGACTTACAATCTTTATACCCAAATCACTTTCAGCAAAGTAGAGAACTGGCTCATTGGTTGCTATCGACTATTAAACCCAAATAAAACCAAACTGTTACTCTTCTCTCGCAAGGTCCCCTCACCACCTCTCACCATAACATCTAACAATGGCAACATAATTTCCCCAGAACCTTGTACTAAACTACTAGGGGTAATCATAGACAACAACCTTAAGTTGGATGCTCACATAGACAAAACTATCAAAACAGTTAATAAGAAATTAGGCTCTTTATACAAGATTAAACAATTCCTAACCCCATCTGCTAGGACTGTTATTGCCTGTACACATTTGCTATCAACCCTTCTTTATGCCTCACCCATCTTCGTAAACCTAAGCAAATCAGACCTCAATAAATTTACTAGCTGATACAATAATATTGCCAGATTTGCCACAGGATCAGCTTATACAACCCATCACTGTCAAAACCTTAAATCGTTAGACTTCCCAGAACTACCCTATCAACTTCAGTATAACCAACTTATAGTTGCTCACAAAATTCTCTACCAACCAGACAGTACACCCATACTGAAAAATATTATCACCTCCTACAGTAACCTAAAAGCCCTCCGCTCTTCCAACAGAATGCTAGTACAAACTGTTAAAGCCAACAATTCAGCTGGTGAATCACTATTCTCCAACTCTGCCGGTAAAATCTGGAACTTACTTCCTGCAGAACTTACTACAGTTCCCTTCTTATCCCAATTCAAAATATCCCTTAAGAAACACCTAAAAATGTATTGGCTTTGTCCCTGTACAAACCCTGATTAACCTGCACTCAAGCATCAAGTTTAAATGATAACCTTATTTCAGGAATGAAACTCTGAATCTCTAACTGTTTAGAAAACTGAGTATATGTCTCTTACCTACTGGAAAGTATTAAAGTAAGGATGATACCTTGTCTCAATCATGTAAATTAACCACTATAAATGTATGTGTTTTCCCTTATCAGATGTAATCTCTAACTATTTCCTACTCAGCTAATAATTTCCAATTATTTCCTGTGTGCATTTGAGAAAATCATGAACTTGTGTGTTGTTGTTGTTTGTCTTTCGGCTTTTTCTGGTTAGGGGTCGCCACAGCGGAACTCCGGTCCGCTAATGATTGGCAGTAGATTTTCACGAACGCCGAGGTGCCAACTCGACGTTCAACCTTCAACGAAGGCATGCCCATTTACACATGTCTTTCAAACGCCCACCCAACCGTGGGGAGGACATGCAGACTCCACACAGAAGGCACTCCCCACACTCCAGCCGAGAATCGAATGGGAGAACCTTTATACTGTTAAACAAATGTTGATTTTGTGATAAGTCACTGTAATAATTTCACTGTATTTATACTTGTTATGTACGTTTGGAGCTTTTTTCCCTGGGCCTCTGCTGAAAATGGATCTGTATCCAGTCGGACTTTCCCGGTTAATAAATGTAAAATAAAATAAATAAATAAATAAAAATGGACTGCTACACAGATGTAATTTTGTCAGAAGTGCACAGATACATTTTAAATGGATGGCTTAAAATAAATGAGCCACCCTTTATGTCAAATTATTCCAAAGATTAGCCTTAAGAGTCATAGATGGTTGTATATTGTAATGGTTTAGAGGTATAATCCATCTATGAGGCTGTTCTGTAATATTGAAATATTGTATCAAACTCATCCTGGTATGCTGACCTAATCTAGATCGAAGGTGGAAAAATATGTGCAAATGTGTAATGAATATCATACAAATAGTAAATTACCACCATCTTCGACTTTACATCCTTTAGAATAGAATGCAAAGCCATGGCCTAATCCTCATATTGATTAGGCTGGCCTCTTCCTGGTTTTAACAGGTACTTATTGCTATGTCATATGCAGTCACTAAAAACTGAGACAAATTTTAGCACACAGGGTATTCAAGAGATGTTACTGACTGATAATAGATCTTGTTTTATCAGTGTGGTATTTACAAACTTAATAAAAAATTGAATTTGTCATGTAATTAGTCTACCACTTCATGCTTTGTTTTATGGCACAGTGTTTCACGAATGAAAAAAAGAATGAAGGTTGAGAAAGTAGATACTTGAGTTCTTGTTAAGGTTTTTGTTAAGTTACATAAGTTCCCTTCAAATGAAAGGTTTATCCAGCAGAAATACTTATGTCAATATGATTCAAATCTATATTTGATTTGCTTTTGTTTTTTCAAATCAAAAATTCAGAACAATAGGGACTCAGAAAAAAAGACCTTTGATAAACATGCAAAGTGGGACATGTTCCCCTTTGAGGTGAAATTATATGATAAAGTACAGTTATGGTACTAAGTGGATTGCTGGCATGTTTGAGAGACATTTATGTCTTGTGTTTTATACTACAGTCATTGGCCATAGATCATCTGTCAGAAGACATATAAAGCAATTCAGAGCAGGATGCACACAAGTTAAGTTAGTACACTAACCTGGCAAAGAAGCACAAGATTCCTTTGATAAGCACAAAGTTTGCATCATGTTTGCTAACTCGGACATTTGACGTTTGTGTAGATGCTGTAGTTGAGGAACCTGCACCTGTGCCCATTGTTGATGTGACTAAGGACGGGGAAGAATCCTTTTGTGCACTAGTGATGAGAAAAGAGAGGCCTTCTTCAGATTTGTCTGTTGCCTTCCTGCCTAAAATGTATGCTTATAAAAGGCCCTCACCAGCTCGACTAAAATACTATGTTAGATACTGGTAATAAAATGTGCTCTGGGTTTACTGAGATTGTAATATTCTATCCAAACCTTCTTAGAAAAATAACAATGAAACCTGGAAACAGTTAACTAATGTCTAATTGCTTACAAATGTTTTTCAGTGAAAAATGTATAAAGCTAGGGTTTTCAAAATGTATACAACTGAGACAAATATTTGTGTGTGATAAAATTGTAGGGATTTGTACTTATTTGCTTCAATGAAACCGACTAAATGGGAATAGTAATCTTAACTTGTTTATGTTAGATAGTATTCAAACATAATGCTATAGCCAATTTTATTCAAGGCGTGCCCCCTAGACCTCCCACCCTTCCATACCATATATTATAACTCTGAAGTGCAGTAATGCAGGATGGGCACGTGGACTTCAGAAAAATATTTTCCTATCTGTAAGGTGATATGACCTCAGAGTTAGAATATAATAGCAGGAATGACTGAAGGGTCTATTGAACATACCCCACTGCATATAGATAACTTCGGTTCTATGGTTTTGCTTAGTATTATAACATCAGCGCTACTTAACTCTCTGATACATGTTAGTTTGTTACGTTTAGCTTTAGAATTGTTTCAGTTTTGATCTGTTGTGTCCAGAAGTCTATTTTTAGTTTTGGTTTCTTATGCCATGAGAAGAATGGACCTCATTCCACTTCATGAAACTAGTATTGCTTCATTCTTTGATGTTTGCCAAGCGTGTTCTTCTCAGCACCTGCAATGTACCCAGAACTGCCTTTTTTCTGCAGTTCTCATTGAGTTACATAGTGATAGCATATTTAAGTACACTTGAAAATTATTTTTATTAGCCCTATTGATCCTACTACTTGGCACTATGTGGGTATCTTTATCCCATGTTGCTCTAGTTTCCACTTGCATATCCTGGTAGTTTATGACTTTGGGTCTCTCAGTATAAAGGACACCATAATCTCTAGATGTAACTATTTCAATAGTTCATCATACTTTTGTCGTTTTTTATTTGACTATTATATCTAGTTCTCTTACTTACAATTATTAACTGATGTTATTGAATAGTCATAAATCAGAACTTCGTTAATTTCAATAATTCTTTGTCATTCATGTTTCCAATGCTTCTCAGCTACCTGTATGTTGCAGTGTTTACACAATCCCAAATGAAACAGTCTTGCCACATTTGGTTGGGCATATATCAATAAATTATAGCAGACCCACAGTTAGGCGATTACTTTTCTATCATACCTAATAGGTTCATCAGCTTGACACAATATGTAATGCTTTGAAAACACAAAGATATTTAAACATTAAGCCATTATTGTAGCTTTGCTGGTTTCTTTTAGTCTTTAAACATAGGCAGAGTTCAAAATAATAATTTAAATGATATTCTTGTTGCTCAAAATCTGAAGGCTGTATAACTCAAAATTCTCCACTGCTTCTAATTATGTCACAGTATATCCACTTTTAAACTTAAACTTTATAATCTTTATTGTTAGTTGAACAAATATGCTTTTCTGACTGCTTAGCATATTTTGTAGATGTCCATATGGAGCATGTGCATATTGTGACATCAGAAAATATGACTCGTAACAGCTTGTGAGGTTTTGAATGCATGAAATCCAGTGCTGGGGTAAAGTGACAAATAGGCTGATTAAGGATATGTGCAGCAACATTACAGATTAAAAAAAAAACAAAACATTTTGGTATCCAGGTTTCACACCACTTTAGGACAATGCTGTCCATCTCTGCCAAATTAATTACATAGAGCAGATAATCCACAACACTTCTACTTAGAGGCAGTGATGCATTTTGGGATACCAGGGCACATGCCCTGGCTGCAATATTTTTACTCCGGTTAATACTCCAGTGTAGCACCATTCACAGGCAGCAGCAATATGTACATTTTGCTGTCCACAATCCCATTTTTTAATCAGTGTCCTCCTGCATTGCACAAAGATTTGTAACAATTTCACTCTATACAAATTCACTAGTTCTTCCTATGTCCTTTAGGTCGGGCTGTTATACATCATATCTCTGTCTAGCCAAAGCAATCAATACCTTGGTAGCCCATGTCAGAGTTGTATGGAAGCTGTTATCCTTAAACATAAATATTTATGTGGTGAGATGGATAGCCAGCTTGTGCTATGGTGACCAGGAGAGTTCTCCAGGGGTATGTGCTGGTCTTCTCATGCTTTGTATCTACTTCTCTGCTCTCAAAAATGACAACCAGGACATCTGGTTGACCAAGTCTGCAGATGCCTGCAAACCAGGTATAATTGTCAAAACCAGCTGAGATGTCTGTACTCTACAGAAAGAGTGTACCCTAGGTAATACCTGGTGTACAGATAATGGTGTACAGATAATGGGTTTACAGTGAATGCTAAAAAGTGTGACATTGTCTCACTCAGAAAATAGAAATTAGTCATGTTATAGAGTATAGATGGCATACCCTTATTAAATAAGAAGGTAATCAGAGACCTGGACACTTGTTTTGATAGTTCCCCTCTCCTTTTATTATTATGTGGCAACTGTAGTTTGGGAGTTCTACTACATAACACAACTAATAGCCAAAGGTATTACATCTAGATCCAACAATGTTATCATTCTGTTATGCCCAGTACTGATCAGACCCATTATAGAGTACAATGTCCCTTTGTTACATACCTCACTTGACATATCAACAAACTTGAAAAGCCCTAGAGGTTCCTAACTAAAAAGGTCTCTTGTACCGAGAACCTTAGTTACCAGAAAAAACTGGAAGCCCTGTTCCTGTACGCTATGTCTTATAGACTTCTGAGGGGTGAACTGTGCTTCATTACCACACATTTAGAGATGTGGTGGCCCATGACCGCTTATATCTCCGCAAGTCAAAATGCTCAGCTATCACTAGAACCACAGACCTGAGCTTTCATCAACAGATAATCAGAACATGATGGAGAGCTACATTCATCACCTTCTCTTCTGGAATAACCTTCTTCTGCAGGTTAAGGAATGTGATTCAATATCCTCCTTCAAACATAACCTGAATGAATATTCCTAAATTTACTCTGGGATTCACTGGCCACTCCATCTTTGAAAAGGAGGCAAGCTTGAGGATGGGAATTGAGAAAACACACATGGGTCATAGGACGAAAATAGTCCCAAAACTCCCATGAAACCATGTATCATACTAATTATTAACATCTGTTAAACTGGACTACCAATATCAGACAGCGTTTTTTTAGTCTCCTGAATGAAATGGCTCCAGGAATGCAGTCACTGAGCAATGTTTGGTTAACTTGCAATAGTGAGTTTTTGCAACACAGTTACAAATGCCTTCTGTAACCAAGCACCCAACTGTATTTCTGAAAACCAGTTCACCAGCAAGGAAACTGGGAGCAGATGATAATACTGTATCATAGCCTTTAAGAGGTTTTTGAAAAGAATGAACTGACCCTCAGCTGACCGGGCTAAAATGTTACATATTTGCATATCTTATCTCACAAAGCCTCATATGGCTATAGAGGATACACATGCCCATGATTAGCAAAAAAACTGAACAGGAACATTTAGCTAGATTAGGCACTTCAAACAGAGGCAAAGGCACACAGATTTAATAACTAGACAAATTGGTAAGGTCCCAGACGACTGATCTGAAACACATACTGAACCTGCAATTATAATCGGATGTGAATGGCACAGGAAAAATTGTAGAAGTCTTAGCAGTAGATAGATTTAAGGAGGCACTACCTAACAATTTATTAACATATTTGCTTTAATATTATGTGCAAACCTCTGAACCACTAGCAGCCTTATTAGAACATTTGGCATTCCCCGAAAGTACAAATTTTGAGTCAGACTTGCATGCAGTAATCATATAAGTGTGTGTTTGTGCCTGTCAGCAAACAAAGTAAGTGTGAGTTGCTACTTGTGAATAAGCAAATGCATTATTATCTGAATATCTGAACTAATTTGTTTTAAATGTTTTAAAAAGGGACACCTGGCAAAGTAGTGAACAGCTCATGACAATACCATATTGTTGGTAAAATATACGAACAATAGCCAATCAGATGCATTCTATATCTAAAAGTAAACATGAGATTTGGCCTGGCTGAGAGCTTAGCTTTTAGAAGTGTAAAATCTGCCTTTTGCAGTTGCTCTATTATCAAACTTATTAAATGGGCTACTTTTACAGCTAGAGTGGAATTACAAGGATTGCTAGATTCATGAACCATGATTTCTTTAGTTAGAACACAATATATGTGTAAGCATAAAACTACTAAGAAGTTAAAGAACTGATACTCAGGTATAGAGACATATTCTCAGACCAGCCTGGCAGGACTAATTAAATTCAGCACTGACTATCTCTGGTGAAAAAATAAAGCTAAAACCCTACTGAATCCCAGAATCTCAATGAACAAAACTACCATATATTTAAGCAGGGGGGTCACAGAGGACTATAAGATTACCAATGTCTTTAGAAAACTGAATAGTATATCTAAACTGCATTCCTACTTCATCCCTAGAGGGGGTTAATTGATAAAAAAGATGGGGAGGACTAGATTTATGTCCTTGCTGTATCTTGCTGAGGATTGCTGAAAAATCCCATTAACTCTGATGGCTAAGGAGAAAAACAAAAATCTCCACATCTGCTCTGCCTAATTGTAACCATATATTATATGTGCGTGTGTGTGTATGTAAAATATATATATATATATATATATATATATATATATATATGGTTCCCATTCAGAAGCCTGAAACATCATAAGCCTGAAAATCAAAATCCTGAAACCAAAAGCCTGAAAATTCAGAATCCTGAAAACTCAAAATCCTGAAAGCCCAAAATCCTGAAAGACCAAAATCCTGAAACTCAAAATCCTGAAAACACAAAATAGACATACTGATGTCATTGTGGCTTTGCTATTGTTAGCCCTGTGGTGTTAGGTCATGCGTTGGGGTCAGGTAAGTGTGGTTGGTTTTATTTTAGGGTTAGGGTGGTTTAAGTGAGTTAGGGTTAGGGCAGGTTAGGCATGTATGCAATAGTGACAAATATTGGGGTTAGGGGCGGTTTAAGTGAGTTAGGGTTAGGGCGGGTCAGGTGAGTGTGCGATAGTGACGGACCTTAGGGTTAGGGTTAGGGTCAGGGTCAGTTGGTAGATATTAGTGTCTTTATAGTGACATATTAGCATTATTTGTGTTTTCAGGATTTTGAGTTTCAGGATTTTGGTCTTTCAGGATTTTGGGCTTTCAGGATTTTGAGTTTTCAGGATTCTGAATTTTCAGGCTTTTGGTTTCAGGATTTTGATTTTCAGGCTTATGATGTTTCAGGCTTCTGAATGGGAACCATATATATATATATATATATATATATATATATATATATATATATATATATATCTTTATATACATATATATGTACACACTCACGCACACACAGATTCCCTTCACAAGCTCAAAGTTTTAAAAATTTGAACTGCAAATGGTCCAGACCATAAGATCGAGGCTTTGAAACTTCGAACATTTTGAATGGAGACCGTTGTACAGCGCAGAATGACAAATTAAACATTTTCCTCACTGTATGGTATATGTATTTAGCAGGGGGTGGGAGGGTGCAAAAACAAAAAAATGATGTTTTTATTTTTTTATTACAATTTCAAAGTTTCAAAACTTTAATGTTATGGTCTCGACCATTTGTAGTTAGAAAAATTCGAAGTTTTGAAACCTCGAGCTTATATATATATATATATATATATATATATATATATATATATATATATATATATATATATATATATTACAAACACAAGGTGCAGGGTTTGAGTCTCACAAGGGATAATTGGCTAGGCTTAAAATGGCTCACAAGGGCAGATAGCTTAGTATTAATCTATGAACCTATATATACACACACACACACACACACACACACACACACACACACACACACACACACACACACACACACACACACACACACAGGTGTGTGTGTGTGTAGTATATATTATACTTACAGTAAAATAAAAAATACACACACACACACACACACACACACACACTACTCTGCTGACTTCCAGTTTTGTCCATAGGGTATAGTGAGTGCATGTGTGATCAAGTTAATGATATTTGGTTGACTCAATGTGCAATTTCATGTGCAATGTCAAAAAGAAGAAGTACAGGAAGGTCAGAGTATGGTTTGGTTAGGTGTGAAGCAATTATATGTGCAAGTATTTGCAGGTTAGGTTTAGAGTACGTGCTAAGGTAGCTAACAGACTGCATGATGTATGTGTGTTGGAGGAGAATGCTTGTAAAAGTGTTACTGGTGAACATTAGAGTAAGGGTTATGTAAGGGGATAGCTGTAGAATAGTGCATGTGTATATTTTATGGTCTATATCCAAAGCTGTCCTGTGTGGTGGTAGTATTACTGAAAGGTGTCGGGTTACAAAAATCCTTTGTGTAATACTACCACTGTTGATAAAAAACAGGGACCGAATTTAGTGGTAGAGTTTTGGTTTTAGCAAATTGGAAAACACAAGGTGCAGGGTTTGAGTCTCACAAGGGATAATTGGCTAAGCTTAAAATGGCTCGCAAGGGTAGTAAGCTTAGTACTAATCTATGAACCTGTGAACCTAAGAGAGAATACTCATATGAGCAAACACTTTTAATGATGTAATAAAAAAAAAGTAGTTTTGTCGGCTGGCTTTTATATGAGATTGCGTTGCAACAGGGTAAGGGAATTTGCCTATACCACACTGTTGTAAATTCTTGGAATTAGTGCTTAAAATTAGTAAGAGGTGTTTTGCAGCTTCCTCCCTGCAAAAAATAATTAATGTTATGTTGTCCTATCTTGCCGTAATTCTTGCTGGTTGGGTTTGGAGCCAATCCTCAGCTCTGGCTCGGCCAAATACAAAAGCTCGGGAGCTTCCACTGGCTCGAGGCTAACCCCTATCCCATGATGCTCTGGGCAACATCCCCATTTCTCGTTTGCCACTCAAGCGACTGGGATGCCTTCTGACTGGCTCGTTGGCTGAGTACATTTACATTTAAGTTTTGTATCTGCATTCTAAACTTTTTAAAAGGTTTTCTGTTGTTTGTTCTCTATTAGAGTAGGAAAACCCCTTTTGCTCTTTGTACATCACTGTTTTTTTCCCCTTTGTGTCTGCGAGAGACCTGTTTAAGTTAGAGGGCTCTCAGCGGCCCATTTAACTTAGAGAACCACTTCCCTTCCTGTGTCCCCCCCCCCCGGATAATCTGTTTAAATTAGAGGATTCTCCCTCATTTCTTGGTGTGTATTTCTTGTTGTAATAATTAAATCCATCCTTTGATGGTTTTTGTCTTAATGTCTGCTGAATCCTTTCTGGTGGCTTCCTTAGCAGTTCCTTAGCAATAGACTCCATTTTTTTCTTGGGAGCAGTAGTTAGTGTGTGATTTTAAATTAGTAGAGTAGACCCATCTTTTGATGGTTTTCTTTCTTACAGATAAGAAAAAAAAAAATCTTGTTATTATTGCTGTGACTTTGAATTCTTGGGTGTTAATAGTTATTAAGCTCCCCTTTTTTCCTGGAGCAATTTTGTCATAGTTGTAGTGAATATGTCAAAGGACAAAGACAAAGAGCCTAAAGAACTTAGGCAATCCAAAGTGCGACCAATGCACCAAAAAGATGTCTCTTATGGATGGCCACACCAGTTGTTTGTACTGCCTCAGGGCCATCCATTTACAAGATCCCTGCACCATCTATCATGGGTGGGTAGCAGGGTGTTTCATGAGCAAAGAAACAAGCTCATGGTTAGAGAGTTATTGAAAGGGCCCTTTCAGGAAGCCTTAGAGAAGCCTCAGCCCTCCAAGCCTTCTTCCTCTTCTTCAACCCAGTCAAAATCTGCTAAAGGATCTGCTTCAGCAGCTCTAGCATCAAAGCCGGAAAAGAAATCAATTGCTTTGGAACCGAGGGCTCTCGGCTTCGAGAGACATGCATCACCTTCTTCTGCTCCATTAGTGTCCTCGGAGCCAACAGAAGTGCAAGGCAGCAGACAGTCTCTGGTTTTGGAGCCAATCTCACCTACTTTGAGATTGCCCATATTGGAAAGGGGCAGATCTCCCTCTTTGTCCACCTGTTCCTCCAGGAGTCTATCTGATGAAGACATGGAGTGCGTAGTGAAGAGATTACTTAGGACACTGGCCCTGACTAAATTCCTGTCATGTCTGTGCCCAAAGAAATCGGAGCCATTCTGTCTAATGCCTTCTATCTTGATTCCTCCTCTGATCACCTTAGAGTCTTCACAGCCAGAGACCTTGGATCTGATTGTAGTGGAGACTTCGGTACTGAGACCCCCTTTGGTATCTTCAGTTCCGACAATGGCTCTGACTTCCTCGGCTCCTTTGGATGTCGATGAGGCTAGGAGCCGACGATCACCGGTCGGGTCCTGGGGGGGAGTCGATGTGGGCTGTTGTCTGATCTGACTCTACCCCTCGGCACCTCAGCTAGGTTGAGCTCGTCTCCTACATTAGTTTCTGAGCCACCCGTCCTGCCTTGGAGCTGGCCCTCTGTTTCTTCAGAAAGTTGGGTCTCTTCAGAGCAGGGTGAGGTGGCTTTCAAACTGATGGAGAGAGTACTGTCTCCTCAGACAGCTTTGCTCTCAAGCCCAACTTCTCTTCCCTCCCAGGTGCCATTGTTGGTCTCATCACCACCCCCTCCCCCTAAGCGTAGAGAGCTGGAGCCTCAGGAGGCCCGTACGAGTGGCATTGTCTCTTCTGAAACTTCACCAGAGTATCCCTCTGAGGAAGTACCTCGAATGAGACTGTGCAAGAGGAAGCGCATAGACTCCCCTGAGTCTGTCACATTGGTACCAACTTGGATGAATCAGATGGGTCCCCACTGTCCCCCTCTGAGGATGTCTTCTTTGCAGACATCCTTGAGATCCTGAAGCAGAGGGGTAATTGGCAGCCCATCAACCCTTCAGAAGACGAGTCGGTATACCTAGAGGCTTTTGGGTCTCACCCTTCCACCACCTGGGAGACTCCCCCTTATGATCAGTTGTTGACAGTCATTTCACAGAAGGAATGGACTTCCCCAGATAGAGTGGATCCTGTTCCAAGGAGGCCCAACAAGTTTATTAATGCCCCTTCAGATAAAGAATTTCTAACAAAGGGTGCCTGTAGATGCAATGGTGGTGGCGGCGGCCACTAAGAAGGAGTTATCCGAGACCTCCTCATCTGTTCATCCTCCCAACAAAGAGTCGCGGACTATGGACAGATATGGAAAGCATGCCTTTTCTTCAGCGGCCTTTAACTTGTGGTCACTGAATTATCTAACCCACTTTATGAGACTTCAAAGGGATCTCCTCAAGGAGTTAGGAGATACCCTTCAGAGTTCTGCCGCTGCAGGGACTATAGACAAAGTTTCCTCACAGTTCTCCACCCTCAATTCCATTGTAAACTCCTCCATGACTGATTTCATATGCAGCTGATGGAGCGAGTAGAGCAGCAGCTACAGGAATTTCACTGAGGAGACATTCCTGGATGCGTCTCTGCAATTTTGCCAAATGCTTCAAGTCTTCCTTCACCAATGCCCCCTTTGATGGTTCATCCCTTTTTGGACCAAAGGTGAAAGAGAACTTGACCAGGTGCAAGCAGGAAGGAAAAACCTTGTCTGCCATCAGAGTCCATTTTTCCGCCCCGTCTAGACCTTATCCAAAAGGTCAGAAAGGTGGGAAGATGTAGTTCTGCAAGCCCGAAAAAGGTTTTGCTGACACATGTGGAGACACCTCCCCCAGAGGCAGAGGGGGAGGTAATAATAGAAGACACTGACCTCGCAGCATAGGGGATCTGCAGAACCAGGGCGACAGAGATATGTTCTCTGGTAGGCCCTTCCAGTGCTCCTGAAATGAGGCCCGCCTGCTTTTCTCTGGAGGCAGTTGGGGGACTCTTGACACTGTACCCAAACACCTGGCAAGAAATCTCACAAGACAGATGGGTACAAACAATCATATCCAGAAGTTATTACATTCCATTTTTCCTACCCCCTCCTGTAAACAAGTCCTTACCAGACATTCAACCCAGTCATAGGGACTACGCAACTCAAGAGATTCTAAAGTTGCTAGAAAAAAAGAGTCATCCAAGATGTCCCCGCAGACCAAGTTGGATCCAGAACTTACTCAAGGTTCTTTTTAGTTCCAAAAAAGACATGGGACTAGAGACCCATTCTGGATCTCAGCAAACTAAACAAATCCATAAGGAACTCAAAGTTCTGGATGGTGACACTGCAGTCAATATTTTCCTTTATATGGAAAGACAAGTAGTGGTGCTGCGGTAGCATTGTCACCTCACAGACGTTGCCCGTTCGATTCTCAGTTAGAGCATCTTCTGTGTAACAACATGCGTGAATGGGCGTTCCTTTGTTGAAGGTTGTACGTTAGGCCCGGCAAGCCAGTACGTAAAAATCTACTGCCAATCATTAGCGGACCGGAGTTCTGCTGTGGCGACCCCTAACTGGGAAAAGCCGAAAGACACAAACATGGAAAGACAATTGGATGTGCTCAATAGATCTCCAGGATGTGTATTACCATATGAAGAAGGACAAGCGGTCCAGGAGGTTTTTACGTTTTCGGCTGGGAGCCAGTCATTACCAGTTTCGGGCCCTACCCTTTGGTCTCACTACAGCCCCCAGAGTGTTCACCAAATGCATGGCAGTGGTCACGGCTCACTTGTGGCATCAGGGATTCTAGGTGTTTACATATCTAGATGACTGGCTCCTTACCACCTCCACCAAGCATCTACTTCTACAGGCCAGGGACAAAACAATGCTTCTTTGCGCCAGGCTAGACATTACAGTAAATTTTAAAAAATCTGTCTTATCGCCTTCACAACTTATTACCTTCTTAGGGGCAGACTTGGATTCAAGAGAGATGGTGGCAAAACTTACCCCCGAGAGAATTCAGTCCCTTCATCGCCAGATCAAGATCTTAATATCAAAACAAAGGGTTCAAGCCAAGGATGTGCTACAGATTCTGGGTACCATGGCAGCTGCGATTCTTCTATTCCCTCTAGCATGACTACACATGCAGTTTCTACAATGGTTGCTATTTACCCAGTTGTCCATGCAAGACCTGCCTCTTTCACACTGGATTATCACTACAAAATCATGAAAGAAAGATCTTCTCTGGTGGTTACAGACAGATCAGCTCTACCTAGGTCACCCCTTTGTTTTTCCAGAACCAACAGCAGTACTCACCATGAATGCTTCCCAGATCAGATTGTAGGGGCATTATCTGGGAATGATGGCCCAAGGTCTTTGGCAAGAACACGAGAACCATCTGCACATCAATGTCCTAGAGATGAGAGTAGTGGTTTATGTGTTGCAAGCATTCCAAAACTCTCTTCCAATAGGAATGGTTGCGTTTCAAACAGAGAACATGTCTGTGGTATGGTACATAAACAAGCAAGGAGGAACCAAGTTGTATCTCCTATGTTGAGTGGCACAACGAGTATGGCAGTGGGTGATTGCTTCAAAACATTTTCTGATAGCAACGCATATCCCAGGGAAATCCAACATATTTTGTTGCCTCACGAGTGGTCTCTAAAACTAGAAGTTGCGGAAGAGATCTTCTGCAAATGGGGCCAGCCTTGCTGCGACCTTTTCACCACCTCCCTGAATGCCAAATGCAGCAGCTACTTTGCCCTAATTCCCCAGGGAAGGCACCCAAGGGATGCACTAGTTCACGATTGGCCCCCGGGACTTCTCTATGCCTTTCCCTCCTTTCCCCTAATACCGAAAGTATAACAAAAAGCCAACATGTTGAAAAGCACTATGATACTCATTGCTCCTTACTGGCCTCGAAAAGTGTGGGTCCCCTTTCTTTGGGCCCATTTGTTGGAGGAACTGTGGATCCTGGACCCAGTTCCAGATCTTTTAACCCATTCATTGAGAACATTCCATCCTTCCATCCAGACCCTCAAGTTGACAGCATGGCTGCTCCAATTTCACACTTAGCCAGGTGTTACAAATTTTCCCCTGCAGTGAGAAATATTATAATTTCTTCATACAAACCATCTATGAGAAAAATTTATTCTAGTAAATGGAAAAGATTTTCTTACTGGGCTGTTAAACATAACATAGAACCCTTTACAGTTCCTATCACCGCAATTCTAGAATTCTAGAATTTTTCTCCAAGCTTTTTCATGTAGGAGCAGCAGCAGCTACTATCAGAGTTCAGCTGGTAACAATTTCTAATTTCCATATGGGAGAGATGAAAGTACCTATTATGTCGCACAGATTATGTAAGGCCTTTCTAAAAGGTACTTTCATACTTAGACCCCCTGTCAGAGAACCTCCAACTCCTTGGGATCTTAATGTTGTGCATACTGCCCTGGTTTTGCCACCCTTTGAACCCACTTCTTGTGATACGAAATTTCTGTCCCTGGAAAACACTGTTTTTGGTAGAACTGGTCGAGTGGCCTTCGAAAGACATGCGTGAATGGGCGTGCCTCCATTGAAGGTTATGTGCCGAGCTGGCACCTCGGCACCATAAAAAAAAAACTACTGCCAATCATTAGCGGACCGGAGTTCTGCTGTGGCGACCCCTAACTGGGAAAAGCCGGAAGAAGAAGAGGACAAGCCATATCTATACGTCCTTATATAGTTTTTCATAAAGACATAGTGTCATTAAGAACTAATCCCTCATTTCTACCTAAAGTCTGTTCAGAAAACAACTTAAATCAGTCAATTGAATTGCCTGTATTCTTTCCAAATTATACTGACAAGGCAGAGTATACACTACATCAATTAGATGTCCTCAGACAGCTATGTTTCTATTTACATAGGACCAAAGTTTTTAGAAAGTCTGAGGAGCATTTTATGTCTTTTTCAGACAAAAGGAAAGGATTGCCAGTCTCTAAAGTAACCTTGTCCAAATGGCTTACAGATTATAGTAAGAATAACAAACAACTACCAGGCAAAGTGAAAGGCCATTCCATGAGAGCAGTTTCAACATCATCTGCCTTTCAGGCCAGGCTCCCCATGGATTCTATTTGCGCAGCTGCCACATGGGTGAGGCCTCATACCTTTATTACTCATTACGAAGTTGATATGGCCTCCCTGAACAGATCTTCCTTTAGGTCCACTGTTTTGAGGAATCTTTTTTCCTGAGCCACCCTAGGGCAAAGGAGCTAGGGACGCTGTCCCAACCAGCAAGAATTACGGCAAGACAGCACCAATGATACTCATTGCTCCTTACTGGCCTCGAAAAGTGTGGGTCCCCTTTCTTTGGGTCCATTTGTTGGAGGAACTGTGGATCCTGGACCCAGTTCCAGATCTTTTAACCCATTCAATTGGCTAAAATTCTGGTGTCATTCAAAGGGGATCCGGTGTCTGTCAGCCTGGGATGACATGCTCGACAAGCCACGTTGCTTCGCTAGGGACGGCTTGCACCTGTCACCACTGGGCTTTCGGATATTGGCAAAGGCTCTTGCCACCCCCATAGTGCCTTTTTTAGGCAAGGCTCAAAAGTCAAACCCAGCCCCATAGACAGCACAAGGAACAAGAAACTAAGGGTAATGCTGCTTAACGCCAGAAGTCTTAACCTCAAGATGCACGCACTCGAAGCTCTCCTCAGTATGGAGAACATCGATATCTGTGCAGTGACAGAAACCTGGTTCAAGGCTCCAGAGAGCACCCCAGCACTACCAGGCTATACCTCATATCATGCTTTCCGGCCCCAAAACCTGGACCGAACCACAAAAGGAGGGGGAGTTTCCATATTTATCAAGGATATCCACACCTCCAGGTTAGTGGCATTGCACGAAGTATCGGAGACCATCCATGTGCAACTAACAGTGGGCAAGACTGCTTTTCAGTTTATAGCATCCTACAGACCACCCTCTCAAAGTCAGGGGTCCCACTCGGCTTTCCTGAAAACATTGGAGAATATGAAGATCTCTCCGAACACCATTATATTGGGTGACTTCAACTACCCAAACATTGACTGGGAGCACTACTCAAGCCCCAGCACCTTAGCCCAAAGGTTCCTGGAAAGGATAAACTCAAATGCTATGAAACAACTAGTCACCACTCCCACAAGAGGGGACAACATACTAGACCTGATCATTACCAACCTGGGGACTCTATGTTCCACACCAGAAGTATATCCCTCATTGGTAAGATCAGACCATAAATTAATTTCACTGGATGTTCACATCCCGACCCCACCCCCAGCCCAGAAAACCACAGTGAAAAACTTCTCAAAAGTGAACTTCTCACTTCTCAAAACCGAAGTGGAATCCTTCAAGGCCCCAGGGCCAGTGGAAACTATGGCTCAAACTGCAGAATCCTATATAAACGCATTCTACGGACATCTCCAGGAATGCATGGATCATGCTATCCCAAACAAAACCAAGACCCAATCATCCAAAGGCAGGCGTCCAGTCTGGTGGACCCCTGCCATAAATAAACTGTACAACAGAAGGAGGAAGCTACTACATGATAGAGCAAAATCCCTAATAGGGAAGGCATCTCTGATCAGTACTAGCAAAAAATTACGATCCCTCATAAAATCCTCCAAGGCCAGCTTCGAGAGAAAAATTGCACAGGACACCAAAGACAATCATAAGGCTTTTTTCAGTTATGTTAGGAACCTGGGATGCAACTCCCAGACTTGTTCTGAGTTGATTCTAAACGACAAAAAGTACACTGAACCCACAAACAATTGCCAATATCCTAGCAGACAGGTTCAGTGCAAATTTCTCCACCCCCCCCCCCCAAAAGAGCAAGTATCTATCCCGGCAGAGGGCTGCCTTCCAAACATCTCTGATGCTCAGGTGAAGGCTGCCCTCTCCAAAGCAAAAAACACTGCTTCCATGGGACCAGATGGCGTCCCAGGTTGTGTCCTACATGAACTCCAAGAGGAACTAATCCCTCAAATAAAACAGCTATACAATCTCAGCCTCACTACAGGATATGTGCCCACAGAATGGCGTACAGCAACAGTGGTCCCACTCCAATAAGGTGGAGCCTCTACGGACCCTGGAAACCATCGCCCCATAAGCCTGACTAGCTTAGTCTGCGAGGCTATGGAGAGGATCATCATGGAGCTCATAAACAAAGACATTGGGGACCTACAGACACTAGATCCTACCCAGTTCAGCTTTGTCAAGGGCAGATCCTGCCTTTTGAACCTGGTTGACTTCTTCGAAACAGTCACCAAAGCCATAGATGAAGGGAAGGTAGTCCACACAGCCTATCTGGACCTTGCAAAGGCATTTGACACAATACCCCACTCGGGCATCATAGATAAGCTATCCAGCTTAAATATAAACCCCTATGTCACAAGATGGGTCACAAACTGGCTCAAAGACAGAACCCACAGAGTGAGAGTTGCTGGAGCCATGTTAGACTCGAAACCAGTCACAAGTGGCATCCCACAGGGTTCTGTCTTGGGACCACTCTTGTTCGGTATATACTTTTCCGAGGTACAGGCAAACGTGGGAGGACTATGGCTCACCAAGTTCGCAGATGACTGCAAACTGGGCGCCATAATCGACTCTCCAGCTGACACAAACATCCTTCAAAAAGGTCTCACAGAGACAGATAACTGGTGCCAGAGCCATGGTTTAAAGCTAAATGCCAAAAAATGTATAGTCATACCCTTTGGCAAAAACAATGTGCCCACAAATTAACGCATAGGCGGAAACCCATTAAGTACAGAGAAAGTTCTTAGGGACCTGGGGACCCAAGTTGATAGCAATCTCTACTTTGAAAACCACATTGCCAAAGTGGCTAGAAAGACCTTCTACATAGCCCACCTCATCACGAAGGGTTTCACATCTAGATCAAGAGAGGTAATCGTGCCCCTTTATTCATCCCTCATCAGGCCCATTATAGAATACAATGCCCCTTTTGGGATGTACCTTACCCGACACCTGCAGCAATTAGAAAGACCCCAAAAGTATCTCACCAAGAGGATCAAGGGACTCAAACAGATGCCATATGCTGCTCGGTTAAAAAAACTCCAGCTCTACTCAGTTGCATACTGCCTACTTCGAGGCGATCTATGCCTGACATACAAAGCTATGTCAAATCCAGAATTAATGGACATGCTCCACCTCAGTAAATCTAAATCCCTTAGAGCCACACGTTCGAGGGACTTGAACCTCAGCACAGAAATAAATAGAACTTGCTGCAGGGACAGGTTCATAACCCAGAGGCTCCCTTCGCTCTGGAATAGAATTCCAGTTCATGTGAGGCAGAGCACCTCACTGAATCTCTTCAAGAAGAATCTCGATAGGTGGATGGGGGATCATTGGTTTGTCCCAGGGATTACTCCCGTGTCACTATTAGACAGAGGCACAGTAAACTAAACCTTAAAAAGGGCACAGCATACTCAAATCAAGGCGTGGCGTAAGCCATACAGAATCGGGCTAGGCTTATAATTTCCCCAGGGCAGATAGCCTAGTATGATCCTATGAACCTATAACATTAAGACGTTATGTACTCACCATAACATTCCATGTTTGTTGTCCATCTCACCTACATTCTTGCGTCCCACCCACCTTCCCCCATCCTGCGTTCCTAGTTTATAGATATGTACATAATTATGATGGTTTGGAGTCTCTGATTTTTCTTACTTGTCAGACATCTATATATATATATATATATATATATATATATATATATATACATTGTATTTGTATCACTTCACTGAAAGACCATTTCACTGAGACCAAATCACCTAAAGTTCATTTCACTGAAAGTTCATTTCATCTAAAACTCATTTCACTGACAGGTAGTACTCTAAGGCAATTCAAAGGTATATGTCCTTTCCCCCACTGTAGTGTGATCCTGGTGTTAGAATATATAGTTAGGGGGGTGTGGGGGGCACAGCCTCCCACCTAGTTAGGTTTTATCAAATAATGTAAAACAAAACCAGACAACAGAAAACTAAATTAAGTGGGGGGCTGTGCCCCCATCCCCCCACCCATTCCAATAGCTTGATTACTCCTTTTATTTGCTCTCAGTCCCCTAATTCATCCTCTACCTCTTCCTCCAACAAAAAATAGTGCAGTCTTTTAAAATCCTACACTCTTGTCTCTGTCTTTTTATTCCCACTCATCTTTCCTACTCCTAACCACACAGTGGCTTGATCAATGTTGGCTAACTGTGCTTTAATCTGGATATGTGTGACCCACTCTTCTGGTTTGGACCATGTCCAGAATTGTATCCTTTCTGCTACAATCATGCACCAGGGGCTGAACTCTTTGGGGTTTCAGGATTGCAGTAATTTCTCACTTCCTGTCCAGAATCTTCCAGTCTGCTACTGGCAGATTACCATGGAGCTCAGAATCTCCTAGTCTGCTACTGGCAGATTGAGGTACCACTTTTTTTTCTATCCCACTCCTTTATTCTCTCCTCCAAAATACACCAATTCATTCATCTCTACAAGCCTACAGTCCATAATCCGTAGCACTTATTCATTCACTCAGTATAAACACGTTTTCTGCTTCCTATGACTCCACTCAGAAAAGGATTGAAAAGCATATTATATTTCTAAAAGTTTGTTGTAACTTAGTTAAAACATGATAGCTCACAACTAAAATGTTTCCATATTTGTAAACAGAGTTAGTGCCTGTACGCTAGCTACATTGTATCAACAGGACATTAAGGGATGTAAAACAGTATTTGTTGCAAATGAACTGAAGAATGACAGTTCACAACTATAGCACCATGGACCATGCTACAGTTGCAGTAGCTACAAACAATGTATAGCTTATAAACCATTTTTCTGGCAAATATTTTAAAAAATTGTGGTGTTTACTTCTGTGCTGCCTTTATTTGGCTGCCACCCATCTAGCTGATTGCTGTATCTCCACTCCACTCCATTTTTCCCTAAGAGCTGACTGCATCACAGCTATCAAATAGGGAGCTATCAGGAGATTTCTGGGCATCTGCCCATTTTCCCCTATTGAATATGTCCAAAGATGCTGACAAGTTTGGCATACAGTGGATCTTATTGGGGATGTGTCTCTCAGTTCTGTGAATGATGTTACTCACAGAATGCTCTGCTCCTCGTTCTGGGCAAGCAATTATTGTGTGTGACCTCTGAGCATTATCAGGAATTCTAGGGTGGCATGTGCAATGTGGACATGTACACCCCTCTTTCCTGTCTCAGAGGTGTGAGTAGGTTCGTCATCACTCCATTGCACCTGGGTCACAGATCCTACCTAGGATATCTTGGTTGTAGTTAGGGCTATAACAGTCTGCACCATGGAACTGGCTTCATAGTGGTCCTTCTGCTGGAGATGAGGTTCTGTTAGATGATATACAGGATATCCATGCACATACATATCCTGCCGTTGCAATGTCCAGCTTACTTAACAAGCAGATAAATGAAATTCTATTAAGATGATGACTACACAATGAAGAAGAAAGAACAGAGAGCAATATATGACAGAGGTGTTTTTTGTCCTAGTTAAAAAAACAAAAAAAGAGAGAGAGATCAAGTTGCCATTTTTATTGTGAAACAGGCCTGGAAACAATAATATCAGAGGAGCTATAAGAGCTGAAATTCAAAAACAGAGACATGAAGAGCGAGTATAAATATAAACTGGCCTGATGTTCAGGACTGGGCTATTTGTCTGCTGAGTTATGTAAGGCAGGGTACTGATTTATCTTCATCATGGTCAGCATGCAAAAGATTCAATGACAAAGAGGAACAGTAATATGGGAGAAGTAGATAGTGTAACAAACTGCGTGATGGGCTTAGACCTTCGTAATAGATAATACGTTATTTACTGCACAAATGTGTTTTATGTAAGCTAAACCTGTTACCACAGTTACTTTATAATCACATTTTGGATTCCCTTAGGTCTGGTGTTTGTGTGTCTTTCTGCACGTAGCTCTCAGATAAGTGATAAGCTGTAGTCTTTTTTTTTTTTCAGGAAAAGGCAGTATATAGCTGATTCTGACTGAACAGAGAACATATTCTCATTACTGCTGGCTTCTGCTTTACTTGTATGAAAAGGAGCTGCCTTTCATGTTTTGTAACTTAAACGTAATGGAAGAGAAGCTAATGCAGGCCTTATAAATTTTTGTTTATATTTTGTTTCACAGTATGTAGTTGCAAAAGTGATGTAGGCAGAAAGTTAACTGTTACAGATGTTTCTTTGGATAATGCATATTAACATACATGTAATTCTGCTTGTTTTCTTGGAGAAATATAATAATATTGAAGTACTGCAGCTGAGCTGACAGTCTGACCTTGATTAAACTGACCTTTTCCTATTATCCCTGCATCTGCATGTTGAGAACTGTGTGTACATCTATTTTGTTAGCTTTTGCAATGCCTTTTGCCATCTAATATGCATTTTATTCATTTTGGTCCAGTCTGCTGTTCAACCAAGGTATCTAGCATAAATTTTCTGCATTCAGCATCTCTGGTTAACAAGTTTAGTAACTTTATTTATAGTCTTAGGTGTGTATTTATTTCTTTATTTGTTTATTTATATTCAGTCTTACACCATATGGTGCACTGCTGATCGTTGTCTGTTTTTAGATGATTTAGTGATCCTTATCCTAATATGCTTGCTGTACTCTGTTCTGTAATATTGCACATTTTTTAATGACCAACATACTATTTATTTGTGTGTGTGTTAATGTTTCTACTGCTACAGTCGTTAGCTTAATCAGATCAAGGATATGGAATCTATATTGTCCCGTTTTTGAACATCATGTATGGAAGGTGCAGTGGTGCAGCGGTAGCATTGTCGCCTCACAGCAAGAAATTCTCTGGTTCGATGCTGGGGTGCCTTCTGTGTGGAGTCTGCATGTCATCCCTGCATTGGTGTGGGTTTCCCCCGGGTACTCTGGTTTCCTCTCACATCACAAAGACATGCTTCTGGAGCATTTCTCTCCAGGCCTCTGCTGAAAATTGGCTTTGTTCCAAGTTGGACTTTCCCGGTTAGCAAATGTTAAATAAATAAAAATGCCAGTAAAATAAATGTATATACCTTCCAACAAAACCTAATATACTTTTTGAAACAATTTGAATCTATGTGGCAGTTCTGTCCTTGGGCTATTTGGATATATTGAATTATTAATGCCCCTCACTACAGTTTTTAATTGTTGTAACTCCTTCACCAGAGTTTGCATTTAGTTTTATATCCTAATGTGTTGTCTATGATAATAAATGCATGCTTAGTTTTATTTATGCATCTTGTAGTAGTATTTGCTTGTTTTTGTTATTATTATCTTCTGACGTTTAGATTCTTTCATACGATGGTAAAAATTTGATATAGTCTGGCAGGTGATGTTTACCTGAAATATATTGTTTACTAATATAAAGCAGACACAAAACAGTAGCAAAACTGCTTATACAATTGAAAATTTAAAAGTCAGGATGCTAAAGATACAAAACAATTCTTGAAAGAAAGGCTCCTAAAATGCCTCATCCATGTTTACTTTATATAGAATATGTGCTAGTTATTTTTTCATAGGTTTAAAATATGCATTAAGATGCACAATCACATTACAATATCTACAACATATGGATGCTAGAATAATAGAAAAGGGTCCAGAATAATCAAGGTCAAACTGCCATCTTAACTGTGATACTTTCTTGTTATTTTATTTCTCCAAGAAAAATAAAATTGCACATACATTAAAATGCATTACCCAAAGAATACATCTGAAACAATTAACTACCAACCTACATCAGTTGTGTGAATCCAGAAGTAATGTGTTACAAGTCCCTAAACAAAACAGGATGAAAGAAGAATCTAGAGATCTCTACTGTATTACAGAAAGCATTAAAACAAATATTCAGAAGGGTAGACTCCTCACACCCCACAACTGAGTGATTAAGGGACTACATCTATCATATTCTCCATCAGTTTACATAACCAAACTGTCAGATTACTACAAGAACAAATATGTGTGTGTGTGTGTGTGTGTGTGTGTGTGTGTGTATAGGCACACAAATACCAGTGAAAGGGCATATTTCCCAGCCCTGGTAAAACAGTGATCTCGCTCACTTACTGAACATCTGTTTAGTCAAAGTGTGTCAACATTAACAACAGTCAACTTACTTACTCACTGCATATATCTATATCTATCTATATCTATATCTTATATCTGTCTCTCTATATGTATTTTTATTACATTGTATTAACAAAGGTGAGAGAATGTGCAACTGTGATTATATAGTATATAAAACAGTCTCATCTACTTAGTAAAGTTTAGGTAGGTCACTGTATGTATTAGCCAGAATTTAGATTCTGTTTTTTAAAGATTATTGTTTAATTAATTTTTTATTGGAGTGAATTATTAGAAATGACTTGTGTGGGCTAAATCCTTATCTTCTGGAAAAATAGTTCCTAATAGTGAGGACTGATATTGTGGTTAAGTAAGGGCTATAATGGATCTTTCTTGAAATATGAAAGAAAGATAAATCTTCATGATGAGGCCATGATCATGGTTTAGCAAGAGTTATAACTGATGCTCATGGACAGTAAAGTGACAAGTTCATTTGGAACTGTTATGTGGATTGGCCTAGGGATTGTCTTACGTGACAATTTCTGGAGCTGGATAAAAGATAATGTGTGTTCATAGGTTCATAGGTAGGTACTAGGCTATTGGCCCAAGGGCCTACGTAAGCCTAGACAACAAGATTCTCTGGCTTACGCCACCCAAGAAAGTTATTTTCTTGCGCCACTGTCGAGCAGAGACACAGAAGTCATCCCCGGGGTGTATTTCCTATTTCCCATCCATGCATCAAGATTTTTCTTGAAGAGTGCTAATGAAGAACTTTGCTTGACATAGATGGGTAGCCTGTTCCAGAGAATGGAAAGTCTCTGGGACAGGAATCTATCCCTCCAGCATGTCCTGTTTATTGTGGTGACATGGTTTAGGTCCCTAGAGCATGTAGCTCAGAGGGATTGGGATTTCTTTAGGTGTAGCATGTCCAACAGCTCTGGGTTTGACATAGCTTTATACATTAGGCAGAGATCACCTCGGAGTAGACGATATGCTACAGAGTAAAGCTGTAGTTTTTTGAGGTGGTCAGTGTAGGACATTTGTTAGGCCAGTAATCCTTTTTGTGAGGTACTTCTGTGGCCTTTCCAGCTGCTGCAGATGTCTTGTGAGGTACATTCCAAAAGGGGCATCGTACTCTATAATGGGTCCAATGAGTGTCGAGTAGAGGGGAACAATGACCTCTTTTTTCCTGGATGAGAACCCTTTTATGATGAGGTGTGCCACAAAGAAGGACTTCCTGACTACTGTGGCGATGTGACTATCAAATGAGAGACTACTGTCCACCTGGGTCCCAAGGTCTCTTATCACGCATTTGGTGTTAAGTAGATTGCTGCCTATGTGGTAGTTCATGGGTACAGAGTTTTTACCAAAGGGGATGACGCTGCACTTTTTGGCATTGAGCTTGAGGCCATGGCTCTGACACCAGGCATCTGTCTCAGCGAGGCCCTTCTGTAGGATGTTCACATCATTTGGGGACTTGACTATGGCTCCTAGTTTGCAGTCATCTGCGAACTTCATTAGCCAGAGGCCTTCTGTGTTAGCCTGTACTTCAGAGAAGTAGAAACCAAACAGGAGAGGTCCCAGGATGGAACCCAGTGGTATTCCACTTGTCACTGCTTTGAGGTCAGAATTGGAGTCTGCAAATTTTACAGTGTGGGTTCTGTCAGTGAGCCAGTTGGCAACCCATCTTGTGATGTAGGGATTTATACCTAGTTTATTGAGTTTAGCTATAATTTCAGAATGAGGGATGGTGTTGAAAGCCTTGGCGAGGTCAAGATAGGCTGTGTGAACCACCTTACTCTCATCTACGGCTTTGGTGACTGCCTCAAAGAAGTCAATCAGATTCAGGAGGCATGATCTGCCTTTCACAAACCCAAACTGGGTGGGATCCAGAGTTTGGAGGTTACCAATGTCTTTGTTTATGAGTTCCATGATGATACATTCCATGACCTTGCAGACCAGGCTCGTCAGGCAAATAGGTCGATAGTTCCTGGGATCAGTGGTGTCTCCGCCTTTGTGGAGTGGGTTAACTGTTGCTGTGCGCCATTCAGTGGGCACAAAGCCTGATGCAAGGCTATAATTGAACATGGTGCTTTAGTGGGGAACCAGTTTGTTCTGAAGTTCATGTAAAACGCAGCCTGGCATGTTGTCCGGTCCCATGGATGCTGTGTTTTTGGCTTTAGAGAGTGCAGCTTTTACCTGCATAGTTGTGATTACAGGGACTCTGCATTCATCCTGTATAGATATGGGGCCTTTAGGGGGTAAGAGGGGGGTAAAGTTAGCACTGAACCTATCTGCCAGGATGTTGGCAATATCAGTTGGTTCTGTAATTTTCGTGCCTTTGTGCTGTAACTCAGAGCAGATCTTGGTGTTGCCATCAAGATTCGTGACATAGCTATAGAATGCTTTGTGGCTGTCCTTGGAATTAGTGGCGATTTTGTTTTCGTAGCTAGCTTTGGAGAATCTTATAAGGGATCTCAGCTTCTTACTGAGGCTGACCAGGGAGCTCCTCCACTCATGGGATTTTACTCTCTTTTGCAACAGTTTCTTCCTTCTGTTGTACAGTTTGTTTATGGCAGGGGACCACCAGATTGGCTTCTTTTTTTTTGGAGGATGGCGTCTTGGTTCTGTTTGGGATAGCACGATCCAGGCACTCGTGTAAGTGCTTATAGAGTGCATTTGTGTAGGATTCAGCAGTTGTAACTATATTGTCCATCTGCATGGGTGTCATGAAGTTCACCACTTCTGTCTTAAGAAGCATGAAGTGTGTGCGTGTGTGTGTGTGTGTGTGTGTGTGTGTGTGTGTGTGTGTGTGTGTGTGTGTGTGTGTGTGTGTGTGTGTGCGCCATAGACCAGGAGAAGGAAGGGAATCTGGTAAAGTTCTTAGAATGTGGAAGAACCTCTTAGCTTTATATAGAAAGGTACTGTGTATAATGTTGTGAAACTACAGAACCAGTTTGAGCTATATGTTTTGTTAGTTTGCTAATGTAAGAAAATAAATCTCTGTTTTAATATGTCTTGCCTTAGTGTGGTTGAACATATGACACCTGCTGGAGAATGTGGGCATATTTTCATAGAAAGTAGCTGAAAATGAAATATTTTAACTGACTCTCTGACACTCTATTGCAAGTGAGACACTGTCTGGGGTAAATTATCTCCCTAATGTTGATCAATATTATGGGGACAGAGTCTGTCAAAGTTCTTGAGCCATACTGCTATCTGAGGTGCACATTGTGTATGGTAATGAAGGCTTGAAATGTGCTGATCCTGTGTTATTACGTGTGAGCTGTTGGATGTACTGATATATGTATTGAAACATCTGCATTTATTGGGTTCTTTTTCCTGGAAATGCAGGACACTAAAGCAACACACTCTTTCAACCTTAAAACTGAACTGTTGACTGGCATGGTTGTTTTCCCCCTAAAATGGAGGTATCTTTATTTGAAAGCTGTTCTGAGCCACTCAAGTCTTTTGATTGGGACTATAATATTCACAATATGAAAGACTGGGGGAAAATATGTTTTCGAACAGACTGGTAATATGATAAGGACTGATGTTAAACACTATGTCTGGTTTGATGCCATTGAACAGGTTGCATACATTTTGTTATTAAAAGCAATTCTGAAAATAGTGAAGCAGTGTGTTATAATGGTGTGCCTACTGAGTTAAACTGTTTATAGCCTGGGAAGGGAGAGTATGTTGATATAATGGGTTCAAATGCATGTAATAAAATACCACATTCATTAAAAAGAATAACATTAAGAATGCATACATTAAGACTGAATGTACTGAACAATGTATGAAAAATGAAAAATGGAAATGGATTTGCAGTTATGGCTGCATTTTAGATAGCTGAATATTTGGTGAATGTGAATGTGGTTAGGGGAGTGTTCCTGAAGGAAGTGACAGTTTTTCATGTAAACTATATTAGAAACAGTGAAAGATGTAAGGTGGATTTTAAAGAGACAGATGCAAAATTAACATATGGTTATACTTATATATATAGGTTCATAGGTTTGTACTAGGCTAATGGCCCTGGAGCCTTTACAAGCCTAGCCCATAAGATTACCCTGGCATTGTTCCACCTGACTTTAGTTCCCAGTGTCTCTGTCAAGTAGAGCCACTGGAGTGATCCCCGGAGTGAATTTTCTATTTCCCATCCACTCATCAAGATTTCTCTTGAAGAGGGCCACTGAGGTGCTCCGCTTGACATGTATGGGAAGTCTGTTCCATAGCATGGGCAGTCTGTGGGTTATGAACCTGTCCCTCCAGCTTGTTCTGTTGTTTGTTGTAACGAGATTGAGGTCTCTGGAGTGCCTAGTGTGGAGGGATTGGGATTTCTTTAGATGTAGCATTTCTAACAGAGCTGGGTCAGACATGGATTTGTAAGTCAAGCAGAGATCGCCTCTAAGTAGGCGATATGAGACAGAGAATAGTTTGAGTTTTTTGAATTTATCCATATAGGACAAGTGTTTAAGGCCTAAGATCCTCTTTGTGGGGTATTTTGTGGCCTCTCCAGTTGTTGTAGATGTCTAGTGAGGTACATGCCAAATGGGGCATTGTACTCGGTGATTGGCCTAATGAAGAAAGAGTAGAGGGAGACAATGACCTCTTTCTTCCTGGATGTAAAACCCTTAGTAATGAGATGTGCCACATAGAAGGACTTTCTGACCACAGTGGCAATGTGGTGGTGAAAAGTGAGGTTGCTCTTAACCTGTGTTCCCAGATCTCTTATCACACCTTCTGTGTTCAGTGGAGTACCATCAATGTGGTAATTCATGGGAACTGGGTTTTTCCCAAAGGGGATGACAATACATTTTTTGGCATTGAGCTTAAGGCCATGGTTCTGACACCAGTCATTGGTCTCAGTGAGGCCTTTAATCACTTGGGGAGTTAATTATGGCTCCCAACTTGCAATCATCTGTGAACTTTGTTAGCCAGAGTCCGTTCATGTTGGCCTGGACTTCAGAGAAGTAGATACCAAACAGGAGAGGACCCAGGACCGAACCCTGTGGGACTCCACTTGTGACTAGTCGACAGTCTGGACTTGGAGTCAGCTACTTTCACACTGTGGGTTCTATCTGTGTGCCAATTTGCAACCCACCTAGTGATATAGGGGTTGATGCCTAGCTTAGTGAGTTTTTCTGTGATTCCTGAGTGGGGAATGGTATCAAAGGCCTTGGCCAGATCAAGGTAGGCTGTATGAACCACCTTGCCTTCATCCACAGCTCTGGTGACTGATTCAAAGAAGTCAACCAGGTTGAGCAGGCATGATCTATCCTTCACAGAACCGAACTATGTGGGATCCAGAATTTGGAGGTTCCCTATATTTTTGTTTATTAGGTCCAAGATGAAGCATTCCATAGCTTTGCATATCAGACTTGTCAGGCTAATGGGGTGATAGTTCCCAGGGTCTGTAGTTGCTTCTCCTTTGTGGAGAGGGATGACTGTAGCAGTGTGTCATTCGGTAGGGACAAAGACTGAGGTGAGGCTGTGATTGAACAGGTTACACAGGTGAGGTGCCAGTTCACATTGTAGTTCATGTAGAACACAGCCAGGGATATTGTCAGGTCCCATAGAGCTGTATTCTTGGCCATAGACAGTGCTGTTTTAACCTGTGCAGCAGTAATACTGGGTGCCTGGCAATCTACTGATATTCTGATTGGTCCTTTGGTGGGGGAGAGAGAGGGGTAAAGTTGGCACTGAATCTGTCGGCCAGTATATTGGCAATATATGTTGGCTCAGTATAGGAGGTGCCATTGTGCAACAGCTCCGAGCAAATCTGGGTATTGCCATGGAGATTCTTTACATAACTATAGAAGGCCTTGTGGTTGTCTTTACTATCTGCTGTAATTCTGTTTTCATAGCTAGTTTTAGAGGATTTGATGAGAAGTCTCAACTTTTTGTTGAGGCTGATGAGGTAGTTTTTCCAGTCTTGGGACTTGACCTTATTTCTCATCAGTTTCCTGCTTCTGTTGTAGAGTTTGTTTATGACAAAGGACCACCTGATTGGCTTCCTTTTTTTGGGGGAGAGCGTCTTGGTTCTTTTGGGTATGGTGAGGTCCATGCATTTGTGTACGTGTTCGTACAGGGCATTAGTGTATGATTCGGCAGTCATGGAGCTGTTCTGCAATTGCATGGGTGCCGTGAAGTTAGCCACCTCTGTTTTTAGGAGCCCAAAGTTAGCTTTGGAGAAGTTTTTCATGGTGGTTACATTTGCGGGGGTGGGGGGTGGATTGAGGATTTCCAAGGTGATTAGTTTGTCATCGGATCTAACCAGGGAGGAGTTGACTACTGGTACAGAGCAATGGTCACCCGTGTTAGTAATGACCAGGTCAAGGATGTTGCTACCTCTAGTGGGAGTAAGAATGAGCTGGTCCAGAGCATTGGAATTAATGAATTCCAGGAAACGTTGGGCAAGTGTATTGGTACATGAGTAGTTTTCTCAGTTAATGGAGGGGTAGTTGAAGTCGCCCAGTATGAGAGTGTTAGGTTGGACCCTAATATTTTCCAGGGTGCTTAGGAAAGTGGAGTGTTTGTCTTGGGTCATGGTTGGGGACCTATAGCAGGCTATGACCTGAATCGCTGTCTTACCCAATGTCAGCTGCACCTGAAGTATCTCTGATGTGTCATGTTGTGATACCAGTCTGGAGATGTGCGCATCCTTTAAAATTACTTTTGGGAATGTTGTAATATTTTTCACTATGGCTTCTGACCTGAGATATGATATAGTGATAGGAATAGTTTTTCCTCTATTTTAAAAGTTATGGGAAAGAATGATTCATTGGGACAGGGTTGTAATAGTGAATAGAAACCTTGTATAATGTCAAACCTACCCACTCATATGAAAAATGAGGTAGGGATAGTAAAGTGGCACTCATCTATAAATTAGTAACCAGCTCACAGTTTAATTTTGTTGCTATTCCAGAAGTTAATGATGGGCAGTAGTGAGAAAAGCTTGTTACTAATATCTACATTCCTCATACTGCAGAGATGAACAACATAATGTATGGCATTAAAAAACCTAACTTTAATATCGAAGAAGAAATAAGTTCTGTAGAAATATTATTAGATCCACTAGAAATTATGTGAGAGATGTTTACTAATACTAATATGAAGGAAGAAAAGCAACATGGTGTACTTAAAAAGACTCAGTCAGCTATAACCAAGATTATGGGGGAGACAGTCTAATACTTTGTTAGAAATATGCACTCATAGTTTCAAGAAAGTTTACAGAACAGGAAAATGACAATCTGACCAAATACCTGATATACCAGGTAATAACAGAAATGGAGTAATACTCGATGGGCTCCCTAACAGAAGTGATAAAAACCTCTAAGGGGACTAGAACCTTCATTTGGACAGAAGATTTTGAAGGTTGGTCACCACTAAAAAAATGCTAGTGCAGAAGTATGAAAAGACATAAGCATTTAGCAGGGAAGAAAAATAACTTGCTGCATTGTCAGATATAACCACTTAGAAGGAGGTTATAAACACTGAACACTGACACCCTAATAGTGGAACAAGATCATGGTAAGTAGAAAAGTGTAAGCATGGAAGTGCCTGAAATTTGGCTAGAAAGTGCTGGCAACGGTTCTGTATGTTATCAATAGTTTATCCCTAAGAAATGCAGGAAAGTTCACATACAAAAAAGATGGAGAATGTCAGCACAGAATCTCGAGATAAAGATTGATGGTTTGGAGTTGAAATCCAGCTCCAAGTAAATGTCAGCACAGAAGCACCTGTGACAACCCACTACTGAACCAGTAATCAAGGAACTCAATCCTCACCACTGGCAACAGTGGGAGACGTACATTGAGAGGATGACAAGGTACACACACACTATTTTCAGATGCAGCTTTCTGCATCAGTTGAAAGGACAACAATGGGATTTTGTTATTAAATGCTCAACCTCTCTGTCTTTCTTCTCCCTATTTACATTATCTGCTATGAATAAACAATACAGCATTTAAAATATTTTAAATTGATTGTTTCTCTGCACTAGAACAGTACATTACTGCACTGTGGTGGTTTCACTTTCAAAAAACTTTTGTCCCACCCTTGCTGCAGTCTCTAATTCATTGATGTCATCAAGGCCACTGAATACAGGAAGTTTTCTGGCCCTTTCCCACCCTAAACTGACATCACTACTACCATTCTAAAAACCCACCCATGCTGTGATATCACAGCTCCCTGGTCCTTCCCTTACCCGTACAGAAAGTAAAGGCGAGAACATGGAAACAGTACATGAGTCAAGTCTCCTACTGTGAGCTAACAATCACAGCTGGTAACAGCTCAAATTACCCTTAGCACTTTGACAGCTGTGGAAGTTAGGTGTGAAGGGGGTGGGAGAAGAGTCAAAGTAGAACAATTCAGGCTTCACAAAAGACTGCAGTTTAGCCATTCTAAAAAGAAGCAGAAGTAAAAAGCACTTTGAAAGTCTGTTCTGTGGCATTTGTACTGTTTATGTTTTAAGTAGTCATTGAAAGGCATGAAAGAACTAACTGACTGAAAGACAGCAGTGTATGCATATAAAATCAATGCAGTGACAGGAGCTTTAGGAAGAAAGAAGCTTGTGTGATGTAATGTTTTACAGAAGCACTACATTGTGGGATATCTAGAGGTAGACTAAACAATAAAAATTACTTCAAGATGCCATATCCCATGTGGTCAGACACAGAAATTTATATAAAAATATTTAAAAACCTGTAAATAGTCCCAGAGTGGTGTAAAATGCAGGAAACATCAAACCATGATGAAATAAACATGTTTTTTGAGTCTATAGGTGTGGTTCTCCTTTAAGAGCACACAGAAACCACAGTCAGTCTGGGGCAGGTTTCTGCCTCTTTCTCTAGATCCCCAATAAGACTCCCCATTGGCACAACTATAGAGTTGAGATCTCAGGTGAATGGCCAAGCCAAGACCTCCAGCACCTCTCTGTCTAACCAGTGCTTTGTGTCCCTGCCCAAATAGCTGACACACACACTCTTTGAGGTTTGATTTACACACACACACACACACACACACACACACACACACACACACACACACACACACACACACACACACACACACACACACCTGGGAAGGGCTGGCACAGGTCTACTAGCTATACACCCTTTTGCCCAGACTATAAGGTAGTTATCACTGCCCCCAGCCAACTCCTTATCATCTACTTTAAGACCCTTAATAAAGGGTGTCCAATCTTACGGTGTAATTTTAACATTAATGCAAATGGTAGTTTGACCAAGAGCAAGGCTATTAGGAGTGGCCTACACAGTGTCACCAAATAAACATGCAAGTACTCTCAAAATGTAAATATCTCTAGACAGATCAACCACAATTAAAGGTTTAACTATATTTAATAATAAATAATAAAAGATCAAGAAAATGCTCAGTATATATCCACAGTGGCAGCAGAATTCAAAATCACAGAACGTATTTAAAACAGCATTGCAGGAGAGTCTCAAACAAATACAGAAAAACATCTAAACTAAGCTTTGCTATATTCCTGACTATATCTAAGAGAATTATAATGTTCCCTCGTAACACCCTAGCCCAAAGGTTCCTAGAATTTATAAACTCAAATGCTATGGAACAACTTGTTACCACTCCCACAAGAGGGGAAAACATACTGGACCTGATCATCACCAACATGGGGATTCTATGCTCCAGACCAGAAGTGTATCCCTCACTAGTAAGATCAGACTATAAACTAATCTCACTGGATATTCACATCCCGACCCCACCCCCTGCCCAGGAAACTTCTCTAAAGCAAATTTCACACCCTCAAAACCGAGGTGGAATCCTTCAAATCCCCCAGGCCTGTGGAAAATATGGCCCAAACCGCAGAATCCTTTATAAACGCATTCTGTGAACACCTTCAGGAATGCATGGATCATGCAATCCCAAATAAAACCAAGACCCAATCCTCCAAAGGCAGACGTCCTGTCTGGTGGACCCCAGCCATAAACAAACTATACAATAGAAGGAGGAAGCTACTACATGATAGAGCAAAATCCCAAAAAGGGAAGGCATCTCTGATCAGTATTAGCAAAAAACTATAGGCACTCATAAAATCATCTAAGGCCAGCTTCGAGAGAAAAATTGCACAGGACACTAAGGATAATCACAAGGCTTTCTTTAGTTATGTTAGGAACCTGGGTGGGAATTCCCAGATATGCTCAGAATTAGTCCAAAATGACAAAAAATACACCAAACCCACAGACATTGCGAACATCCTAGCTGACAGGTTCAGCGCAAACTTCTCCCCCCCCTCCCCACCAAAAGGGCAAATATCTATCCCAGCAGAGTGCTGCCCCCCTGACATCTCAGATGCTCAGGTAAGAGCCGCCCTCTCCAAAGCAAAAAACACAGCATCAATGGGACCAGACGGTGTCCCAGGCTGCGTTCTACATGAACTCCAAGAAGAGCTAAACCCAAACATAAAACTACTGTTCAATCTCAGCCTTACTACAGGATATGTACCCAAAGAGTGGCGTACAGCAACAGTGGTCCCTCTCCACAAAGGTGGTGTCTCAACAGATCCTGGAAACTCTTGCCCCATAAGCCTGACTAGCTTGGTCTGCAAAGCTATGGAAAGGATCATCATGGACCTCATAAATAAAGATATTGGGGACCTACAGACACTGGCTCCTATCTAGTTCGGCTTTGTTAAGGGCAGATCCTGCCTCTTAAACCTGGTCGATTTCTTTGAAACAGTCACCAAGGCCATTGACGAGGGGAAGGTGGTCCACACAGCCTACCTGGACCTCGCAAAAGCCTTCGATACAATACCCCACTCAGGCATTATAGATAAGCTCACCAGCTTAAATATAAACACCTATGTTACTAGATGGGTTGCAAACTGGCTCAAGGACAGAACCCACATGGTTAGAATTGCTGGAGCCATGTCAGACTCTAAACCAGTTACAAGTGGCGTCCCACAAGGCTCAGTCCTGGGAACTCTCTTGTTCGGTATATATTTCTTGGAGGTACAGGCCAACACGGAAGGACTGTGACTGACCAAGTTCGCAGATGACTGCAAACTGGGTGCCATAATCGACTCTCCAGCTGACACAAGCATCCTCCAAAAGGGCCTCATAGAAACCGACAACTGGTGCCAGAGCCATGGCCTCAAGCTAAACGCCAAAAAGTGTATAGTCATCCCCTTTGGTAAAAACAAAGTGCCCACAAATTACCACATAGGTGGTAATCCATTAAGTACAGAAGAAGTAATTAGGGACCTGGGGACCCAAGTTGATAGCAATCTCTAATTTGACAACCACGTGGCCAAAGTGGTTAGAAAAACATTTTATATAGCCCACCTAATCATGAAGGGATTCACATCTAGATCAGGGGAGGTCATCGTGCCTCTTTACTCATCCCTCATCAGGCCCATAATTGAGTACAATGCCCCTTTTGGGATGTACCTTACCAGACACCTGCAGCAACTGGAAAGACCCCAAAAGTACCTCACCTAGAGGATCAAAGGGCTCAAACAGATGCCATATGCTGCCCGGTTAAAGAAACTCCAGCTCTACTCAGTGGCATACCGCCTGCTCAGAGGCAATCTGTGCCTGATGTATAAAGCCATGTCCAACCCGGAATTAACGGACATGCCGCACCTCAGAAAATCCAAATCCCATCGAGCTACACGCTCAAGAGACTTGAACCTCAGCACTGAAATAAATAGGACATGCTGGAGGGACAGATTCATAACCCAGAGGCTCCATTCACTCTGGAATAAAATCCCAGTCCAGGATAGGCAGAGTCCCTCATTGACTCTCTTCAAGAGGAATCTTGATGAGTGGATGGGAGATCGTAGGTTTACCCCGGGTATCACTTCTGTGTCACTGTTAGACAGAGGTGCAGTATATTAACCTCGAAAAAGGGCATAGCAAAATTAATTTAAAATGGGTGGCGAAAGCCTAACACACTCTGGCTAGGCTTATAAATGCCCTAGGGAAGATAGCCTAGTATGAACCTATGAACCTATGAACATATTTCATCTGAGCAAGGCAGATGTTGTGGTGAATGGTTCCTGTTGTTGTCAGGTCCAAGACAGAATGTAGAATGCACTATCTCTCTCAGAGAGTTCTCAATTAATATCTCAAATATTACTGCTGGGCTAGCTTGCAGAATGACATCCCAGGTGAAACCACCACTGCTGGAATCTGGCAGTTTTTAACATCTACCTGTGAAAATACATAGGTCTCAGATCTTAGACAGATGGTGGAAGTCATAAAATAATTGCATTCCTTCATACTTTTAGAGGTTGTAATTAGTTCACTTTGAAGACAACACAGAAAGCTTCTCAGCACAGAGTCTGTCTCTAGCTAAATTGAAAATTGAAAGATACCATTTTTTATTGCATAGCCATAAAGTAATTTAATTTTAGCTGTTTTTCTGAAGTTAACCTCCTGTATACCAGTTTTCACTGTTAAAATATATACATGTAAACAGTTACAATAGTGCATGCACATTTCTGTTCTGCTTTAGTAGGGCACACTGCGGTTACATTTTAAGCACAAGCGCTTTATAAAATACCTTTTTAACACATGTCTGTACAGACCAGCTTGACATACACATGACATATAGTTCTAATACATTTGTAACACAAGCATCTTATATAGATCACAAATGACATATAACTATTTGCAAAATTCCAGATAGCTTTGCTGGCAGTTTCTTCCTTTGTTACACCCCCCCCCCCCAAAGACTCAAGCTCATTTTTCAAGTAACCTTTAAGAAACATTGCTTGAGAGGGATGAGCCTGTCTGGGAATGCATTACCCCATACCCTGTCCTGAGAGCCCATCTGTGTTGGCATTGCTGACCCCAGTACAGTGTGCTACTGTCCTATCATATGCCTTCAATCCTAGGCTCCACCACAATAACTTGGGATTTTGCTGGCTGGCTCCCTGTAGCCATAGATCCCCTCAGACTCCTCCTGCCTTCTACTGCAAATACTTAGCACAAGGGCATCTCTATCATGATAAGGTAACATGGTACAATTTGTGCCCCTACCGCCTGCCTAGCAGTTCTACCATGTAGTTAACATCACTGACTTTCCTTACCACTTTGAAGGGTTCCTCCCAAGCTGCTTGCAGCTTGTTGCACCTGACAGGAATGAGAACCATAACCTGCTGCCCCACAGCATACTCTCTAGCTCAAGCATTCCTGTCATACCAGACCTTTTTCTGCTATTGGACTTCTACCAGGATCTCCTGGGCCAAGCCCATGAGTTCCCTGAGCCTTGTCTTGAGGTTTAGGACATATGCCACAACAGACTCTTTGTGGGATTCACTCTCACCCTCCCACTCATCATGAATCAAATCTAGAGGTCCCCTCACCCTACGCCCATACAGCAACTCAAAGGGTGAAAAACCTGTGGATTCCTGGGGCACCTCTCTGTAAACAAACAACAGATGGGGCAAATATTTGTCCCACTCCCTCTTAAACTGGTCTGCAAATGCCTGCAGTATGGTCTTTAGTGTAGAGTTTAAACTCTCCACCAGACCATTAGTATGGGGATGGTAGGGGTGGTCTTTAGGTGCTTCACCCCACAGTGCTTCCACAGACAAGCTAGCAGGTCTGACATGAAAGTGACACCTCTGTCAGTCAGTATCTCTTTTGGGATACCTACCTTGCTGAAAATCTCTAACAAAGCATTTGCCACCTTTTCTGCCTCAATGGAGGACACAGCCACCACCTGAGGGTATCTGGTAGCATAATCTACTACCACTAGGATATACTTCTTTCCTGTTGAACATGGCATACTCAGAGGCCCCACAATATCGATAGCTATCCTCTGAAATGGCACCTCAATCACAGGCAAAGTCATCAAATGAGCTTTCACCTGGGCTTCTGCCTTGCCTACCTTTTAGCACTGATCACAGGTCCTTCAGTACCCTGTTACATCCCAAGCAAATAAAAGTTCTGCATAATGCATCTCTTGGTATGCTTTATGCTCATATGACCTGTACAAGGAGTGTCATAAGCTATGGCTAGAAGTGACAGACGATAGGCTCTAGGCGCTACCAACTCTTGTATTCTCTCACCCTCTAACCCTCCCTCAGGGGTCCACTCTATATAAAGTAACCCTTTGTCCCAGTATACAGATTCCCACTTTCCTTGAAAATCAGATGCCTCCCTGGCCACCTCCCTCAAGCCTTGTAATGTAGGGTCTGAGAGCTGAACCTACCTCTCTCTTTGTAACCTTTCCTAGCTCCCCTTCCACAGGAAGTATGGTATCCTCTGACAGCTGTGTCTCACTGTCCACCTGGGTACTTCTACTCACCTCTGCCCTTTCATTCACTCTGTCCAAGGAAACATCAGCACCCACAAGCAGCTGTGGCTCACCATCATTCTCACTGCTTCAAGGTAGCTTCCCTCCCTGAAGTAGCCACCTCATCAGTCCTGGCTTCAAGTATGTGTTCTTTCTGGGTTCTCCCAGGCTACCAAACCCATGTGCTTGTCTCCAAGCCTGACTGTGCATAACTGCATGCACACAAGGTACTGCATTATCAGAATCATTCCCTATCAGGACATCTGCAGGGAAATCCTCAAACACACCTACTTACTTGCTTCCTTTCCCACCCTCCAAAAGCCAGAAAGGCTTGGCGGGGGGGGGGGGGGCTCAGAAGCTTACATACAGCCCTGGATACAGCAAATCTGTATCTGGACTGCACTAGTTACAGGAAATAGGCTTACAGGTTTTTTTTACAGAAAAGTAGCTAAAACAGCAGTAAAAACTACTGAAATGCAGTGCAAGCTAGCACACTTGAGTATGTAGCAATATTAGACCAAACACAGTTTACAAAAATGCAATTAAATTAAAAATGACTAAAAACAAATGCAGAAGGAGTGTATTAGGTAGAATGTGGTAAAGAGATGGGACTGGGGGGAGTGTCCCAGATCAAATCTACAGTGGGGCGGGCAACTTCAAAAGCCACCAAATTTAAAAAACAAACCAAAAAGAGGGAGGGTAGGTGGGACAAAACACGTTCAGCAGAGATCTGAAAAACTATACAGTGAATCAAAAATAACAGTGCACAGCTCTGAATGAAATTAGTCCAGCAACAATTTACAGTGCACAATTCTGAAGAAACAAAAAATATACTTAGCTCTGTATATTTCCAGATAGTTTGAAAAGAGCTCTGTTAGACACAGGTTCCAGCAATGATATGCAGGCTGTTAACTAACAGGGTCTATTATTATGCAAGAAATCCTTCAGATAATCAGATGACACAAGCTGTAAAAACAGTTATACCAACTTAAGAAAACAGAAAACAGAAAAAAAGCAAATCCCAAGAAGAAAAGACATCCCTGATCAGTATCAGTAAGAAACTAAGGTGCCTCATTAAATCATCCAAGGCTAACTTCGAAAAAAACATAGCCAAGGATTCAAAAGATAAAAACAAAGCCTTCTTTAGCTATGTTAAGAATCTAAGTGGCAAATTGCAGATATGCACTGAACTAATGCAAAATAGCACAAAATATACTGAACCTACTGATATTGCCAATATCCTGGCAGATAGATTCAGTGCAAACTTCATCCCCCTCTCACCCCCAAAAGGGCCCACAACAATACCGGAAAAGTGTAGTGTCCCAGAAATAACAGATGCACAGGTGAAAATAGCACTTTCAAAAGCCAAAAACACAGCGTCATTGGGGCCCGATGGTGTCCCAGGCTGCATCTTGCATGAACTACAGAACGGACTAACCCCCCACCTAAACATGCTGTTCAACCTCAGCCTCTCCACAGGCTATGTGCCCATAGAATGGTGCACAGCAACGGTTATTCCATTTCATAAAGAAGGGGCCACAAATGACCCTGGCAACTATCGCCCCATAAGCCTGACTAGCCAGGTCTGCAAGGCTATGGAGCGCATCATCATGGAACTTTTTAACAAAGACATTAGGAACCTCCAAACACTTGACCCGACCCAGTTCGGCTTTGTTAAGGGCAGATCATGCCTACTAAACCTGGTTGAATTCTTTGAGACAGTCACCAAGGCCATAGAGGAGGGAAATGTTGTTCACACAGCCCACCTTGACCTCGCCAAGGCTTTCAACACCATTCCCCACTGGGGTATTACAGAAACATGCACCAGCCTGAACATAAACTGCTACATCACATGATGGGTTGCCAACTGGCTTACAAATAGAACTCACACGGTAAGAATAGCGGGCTCCAGGTTGACTCAAAAGCAGTCACAAGTGGTGTCCCGAAAGGCTTGATCCTGGGATCCCTTCTGTTCGGAATATACTTCTCAGAAGTACAGGCAAACACAGGAGGACTACGGCTAACCAAGTTTGCCGATGACTGCAAACTGGGAGCCATAACTGACTCTCTGGCTGACACGGACATCCTCCAAAAGGGCCTTACTGAAATGGACACCTGGTGTCAAAGTCATGGCCTCAAGCTAAATGCCAAAAAATGCATAGCCATCCCATTTGGGAAAAACAAAACACCCATGAATTACCACATAGGTGGCAGCCCCCTTAATACAGAAGAGGTAATAAGAGATTTAGGGACCCAGGTAGATAGTAACCTCTCCTTTGACAATCATATTGCCATAGTAGTTAGGAAATCCTTCTATGTGTCCCATTTAATTACTAAAATGTTTGCATCTAGAAATAAAGAGGTTATAGTGCCCCTCTACTCATCACTCATCAGACCCATCATAGAGTACAATGCCCCATTTGGGATGTACCTCACAAGACACTTCCAACAGCTGGAGAGACCAGAAAAGTACCTAATCAAGAGGATTATTAGCCTCAAACATATGTCCTATGCAGCCCGACTGAAAAAACTCCAGCCATACTAAGTGGCATATCGCTTACTCAGAGGTGATCTCTGCCTGACTTACAAAGCCATGTCCAACTCAGAATTGATGGACATGCTCCACCTAAAGAAATCCAAGTCACTGCGAGCCATGCACTCTAGTGAGCTAAACCTCGCCACAACAATAAATAGAACATGCTGGAGGGATAGATTCCTGTCACAGAGACTCTCCATGCTTTGGAACAAAATTCCAAACTATATTAGGCAGAGCCCCTCACTAACACTCTTCAAGAGAAACCTTGACGAGTGGATGGGTAACAGAAAATACACCCCTGGGATCACTTCATTGGCTCTGCTTGACAGAGGATCAGTTAATTAATCAATGGGGTGGTGAAAGCCGACACACTCTGGCTAGGCTTTTAAATGCCCTCGGGCAGGTAGCCTAGTACCTACCTTTGAATCTATGCATCTATGAACCTAAGACACAGCAGAAAATAGGGGGAGGTGGGACAAAACACGTTCAGCAGAGATCTGAAAAACTATACAGTGAATCAAAAATAACAGTGCACAACTCTGAATAAAATTAGTCCGGCAACAATTTACAGTACACAATTCTGAAGAACGAAAAAATATACTTAGATCTGTATATTTCCAGATAGTTTGAAATGAGCTCTGTTAGACACATGTTCCAGCAATGATATGCAGGCTGTTAACTATCAGGGTCTATTATTATGCAAGTAATCCTTCAGATAGTCAGATGACACAAGCTGTAAAAAACAGTTATACCAACTTAAGACACAGCAGAAAATAGGGGGAGGTGGGACAAAACACTTTCAGCAGAGATCTGAAAAACTATACAGTGAATCAAAAATAACAGTGCATAACTTTGAATAATATTAGTCCAGCAACAATTTACAGTATACAATTCTGAATAACCAAAAACATATACTTAGCTCTGTATATTTTCAGATAGTTTGAAAAGAGCTCTGTTAGACACAGGTTCCAGCAATGATATGCAGGCTAACTGTTAACTGTTAGCTGTATGTTGTCTCCAGAAAACTTACTGCTGGCATTCTGTCATTTTCACTTATTGGTTCTCCCACCTTTTGTTCCCCATTTTGCCTCCATTGACATCTATATGCTACATGGCCATACTGGTTACATTTAAAACATTTAAACCTTGATCCTGGCCATGTACCTGAACTAGTGAGTTCCTCTTCTACTGGTGGACTCTGTTGGAGCAGTTTAGGCTGCCCACCATGGGTTCCCTTAGACCCATGTGCAGCACTGGGTATCCCTTTCCTGTGCAGTGATGCCCTCCTTGCTAGGTGTGGGTCTCCCCGAGAAAATACTCAGTATATATTCACAGTGATAGAGTTCAAAATTACAAGAAATATTAAAACAACATTGCAGGGCAATCTAAACTAAATAAAGAAAAACATCTAAACTATGCTTTGCTATATGCCTGACTTTATCTAAGAGAAGTGTACTGTTCCCTAGTAACTTACTTCATCAGAGCAAGACAGATGTGGTGAATAGTTCCTGTTGTTGTCAGGTCCAAGACAGTATACAGAATGCACTGTTTCTCTCACAGTATTCTCAAATTAATATCTTAAAAATTACTGCTGGGATAGCTTGCAGAATGACATCATTTCTTGTCATCTGATTCCATCCCAGATGAAACCCCTCTCCCCCCACTGCTTGAATCTGGCAGCATTTAGCTTCTACCTGTGAAAATACCTAGACCTCAGATCTTTGGCAGATGATGTAAGTCATAAAATAATTGCATTTCTTTATACTTTTAGAGGTTTCATTAGTTTACTCCAAAGACAATACAGAAAGATTTTCAGCACAGACTCTGTCTCTACTTACATTGAAAACTGAAATATACCATCTTTTATTGCATATTCATGAAGTAATTTAATTTCAGCTATTTTTCTGAAATTAACCTCCTGTACTCCACTTTCTGCTGTTAAAATATATACAATTAGACAGTTACAATAGTGCATGTACCTTTTTGTACTATTCCAGTAGGATACACCGTGGTTACATTTTAAGCACAAGCACTTTATAAAATACATTTTTAACACACATGTCTGTACAGACCAGTTTGATATACACACAACATACAGTTCTAATACATTTGTACCACAAGCATCTTATATAGATTGTGTTGATATTCACAAATGACATGATTATTTACAAAATTCCAGATAGCTGTGCTAGCAGTATCTTCCAAAAAAGGGCACCTAAATAAAAGACCCCAGAATAAAATGGAGATAAACATTGGGTATTATAAAGTAAATTGGAATTTTTAAGGCACCATTTTAAGTTAAATGATATAAAGCAAAGCAAGTTTCTTATTGGTTCAGTACAGCCTGTAGGTTTAGGACTGACCAGTGACAAGAGTGAGAGAGAATGAAATGTGTATGTTAGAAGTATATAGCCTGCATGGAGTTCTGAACTTTCTGTCGTAGGAGCATAGGATCATAAGACGTTACTAGGCTAACAGCCCTAGGGCCTTTTTAAGCTTAGCCATTCATGCCCCAATTTTCCCAATTATAAATGCTTATTGGCTAGAATAGCTTTGGTATATGCCTGTGCCTTAGTTTCTCTACAAACTGACCCTATCCATAAAGGCCACAGGCAGCAAGCCAGGGGTGAATTTGCAATTTCCCATCCATTGAATAGGCTTAGGGAAGAGCTGTGTTTCTCATGAATGGGGAGTCTGTTCCAGAGAAGGGTTAATATCTGAGACACATACTAAACACTAAGCAATCATTCTGCAGACTATTACATACCTAGCCAATAACCAGACAGTGATTAAAGGTGAGAATCAAACCCTGCAGCTTGTGTCTATGAAGAAAACACCTTAACTATTATGCCAGACCCCAATCATGATGAAACACAGAGTCCTTAAGAAAGCAAACTATCATCAATGTGTATAATAAGGAACATTTTACTTGTAATAGAAATGTTATTACTGAGAGAGACCAGGTAAAGTAAAGTAACTGAATACATGTGTGGAGAAAATAATATATTGCATGTTATTTATTCCTGGCTGAAATTCAGTGAGGGAAGTTGGCGAGAGATGTCAGAAAAGAAATGAAGATGCAAACTGCTAAAGCTGAGATCTCTGTCAGAGAAAGGTGAAAAGCAGAACACACTTAAAAGGAGATTAGTATAAGTTCTGAAGGAAGGTCAAACTCTGCAAGTGAGATTAGATAGAGAGTGAGAGAAATGTCCTTAGTGGAGAACAAGGAGTTAACAGAGTCAGAAAATAAAACAGAGAGATAAAAATTATGGTATTATAAGCAAGACTTAATCGAGACGGAAGCAGAAATTCAGAGAAAAGTAAGGAGTTGTTTCACAGCCAATGTCCAGTTGCATTCTATCAGAATCAAACAGAAAGCCAACAAAGGTAGGATTCATCTCTCTAGAGGCAGATACAACTAGCAAAGCAAAAAGAAGCTCTTGTAGAAATGTCTTTTTGCAGAAGAAGAATGTTTAATGAATATTCTTTGCATGTGCATGTAGAAAAAAATAAAAAGGAATGACAGCCTTTGTATAGCATAATTCTTTGCTGATATACAGACAGATGAATTGAAAAGTATTTTTTGTGCTGAACTATCCTTTACACAAGAAGGATTACAGGTAAGAGTAGAAAGCAAAAATTACCCAGTGGAATGTCAGGGGTCTGTCCCTGAACCATCCAGGAGAATTCCTTGTGTTAAAATAAAAAGGGATATTAACATTAGAACTAAAGGTGAAATGATGGAAGATTATAAGATCCAAAAGAGATCTAAGTACAAAGACGGACAAAAAGTGGCGGTACTGGTATACAGAGGGAAAAGGGCTTATAACTAAGTGTAAAATGAGATTTGACAAGGAAATAGGGGGAAAGTGCTGAAAGGAAGAAACATACTGGTGGCAGAAAAAAAGAGAAATACAGTCTGATCAGAGTTCTGGCCTTCTTTCTGTAAGAATAAAACAAAATTATTATAAAATGGGGATTCTTGTCAGCAAGTTTATGCAAATAAGGCAAAGGTGAGAATGGAAAACAAATTCTTACCTTGAGCAATTTTTTTTTCAGAAAATAACTTAGGAAAAGAAGTTCCTATGTCAAGGTTTGGTGGAGAATGCATGACACTGTGCCTTGTGCCAAGGGAGTTATTTCTTTGGAGGTAATCAAACAACCTTGAAAACACTGGGTAACACTAAAGGGGAGGCAGCACTTTTAGGAAACCTACACAGCATAATAATGAAGTAGAAAAGGAGGTAAGTGAGAAAGTAATTCTGTCTCATGCACATATGAGTTAAAGAAGGAGCTTAATGTTTAATAAAGCTACTACTAAAGCTGCTGAAACTGTCAGAACCTTGGTGCAAATAGTGGAACCCAATGAAACACAAAAGGAGAACTTGTTAGCCTTCTAAATTCTGGCTAATGCCAGGGGAACTAGAAGTAGGAATATATACAAAGAAAACTGTGGTACAGCCTGTAGCTACTAAAATAGACACAACTTGTGCGTTTGTCACCAACAGTTTTAAAAATGGTAGAGGAATAGAAACATACAAAGATGAATGCAAAGAGGTAAACAGAGGACCCTAAGACTTAAAGATTTCCCTTCCCTCATAGTGAAGAGTTGTTTATTGGAGCTACCAACGGGAGTAGTGTTACAGAAGAAGAAATTCTATAACCAATGAATTTTGAAGAGCCAAAAAAGAATTTAGTAAAAATGATAAGAACTCTTTTAAAGTTATTGGCAGGCTCAATGCATTCATTTAAAATATAAGGCAAAGTAAAAAAAAAATAGTAGAATTCTTTCATTCATATGCATAATGTATGGACATGCACAAAACAGTATCTACTATTGTTAATTGATACATTCCCACTAAAAAACTGTGGTCGCAAATCTATAATCTGTTATAAGTAAACAGATCACATAACCATTGTGGAGATTCCTTATACTCTAGTTATACATCCACATTATGCCACTCAACACCTTCCTAGTTAAGAAATAAAACTGACAGTAATACTCTTACTCCAGGTTAAAAATGTATCTTAGATTAAATTGGCACTGTCCTTGTATCTGAAATGCTGTTACTACAATATTTCCTTATCTAAGTAAGATCCTCCTTCATAACCTCATACTCCCTCACTCTTCCCCTCTTTCCTTTGTACTCCTAGGTAAATATAGTTGTATTTAAATGTTTAAACATGTTTGGGTGTTTACATCTAATACTTTACAACTTTTATAATGTCAATTTAAACAATGCTTTCTATGTATTTAACGATATTCAAATTTTATATTTGCTTTTGTAGATCTTTTCTCCTTGGGCCTTTGCTGAAAATGGGCTTTTGCTTATTCAGACTTTCCTGGAAGACAAATGGAATGAATGAATGCAAATGTAAATAAATAAATGATAAATAACTTCTGTGGTTAGTGTAAGGGCTAAAACTTAATTGGTTTATTATATATATATATATATATATATATATATATATATATATATATATATATATATAGTTATGGGGGAGGGGTGCAGGGAGGCTTGACTCCTGTAAAAATATATTTTTATATGTTTTTGGTTGCCTAATTGTTTTAGATTTGATTACTGTAATCTATTCTCTTTTACCTCCTCTGTAATTGGAGCTACTATGGCTTTTGCTCTTATGTCATTTCTTCATCAGTCCCATAGTGTGAATCCTACCACCTGTTTCAGACACTTGATTACTATAACTTCTAGATTCTTCAGCTGCGCTGCCTTAACTGCCCAGGTTTCTGTACCACACTGTAGTACTGCTCACACCACTTTTGGTCAACTTGCTTTTCAGCTTCTTTGATATTCTTCTGTTACACACTACCTCTGATCTTCTCCAGTTACACACCACCTATGATATTCTCCTGTTACATACTACCTATGATATTCTGCTGTTACACACTACCTCTGATTTTCTCCTGATACATACTACCTATGATATTCTTCTGTTACACACTACCTCTGATATTCTCCTGATACATACTACCTATGATATTCTTCTGTTACGCACTACCTCTGATATTCTCCTTTTAAATACTACCTATGATATTTTCTGTTATGCACTACCTCTGATATTCTCCTGTTACACACTACCTCTGATATTCACCTGTTACACAGTACCTATGTTATTCTCCTTTTACATACTACCTCTGATATTCTCCTTTTACATACTACCTATGATATTTTTCTGTTATGCACTACCTCTGATATTCTCCTGTTACACACTACCTCTGTTACACAGTACCTATGATATTCTCCTGTTACATGCTACATATGATATTCTCCTTTTACATACTACCTGTGATATTCTCCTGTTACATACAACCTCTGATATTCTTCTGTTACACGCTATCTCTGATATTATTCTGTTATACACTACCTCTGATATTCTCCTTTTATATACTATGATATTCTTCTGTTATACACTACCTCTGTTACACAGTACCTATGATATTCTCCTGTTACATGCTACCTCTGATATTCTCCTTTTACATACTATGATATTCTCCTGTTACATACAACCTCTGATATTCTCCTGTTACACACTATCTCTGATATTATTCTGTTATACACTACCTCTGATATTCTCCTGTTATACACTATCTATGATATTCTTCTGTTATACACTACCTCAAGCTCAATATGCCAGTTGTCTGCCGCTCCTCTTATTCTCATTTTGACCTCCTCATTCAGACTTCCCTTCTCCACAACCTCCCCTCTTAGATACTTGAAGCTGTTAACTCATTTTACTCTTTTCTTTTCTATCTCAGTTTTCAGCTTCTTCTGATTTCCTTGTGTCTTCTTTGTATTCAGTTTCATGCCGAGTGTCATTGAGTTTGCATTCCATTACACTATCTTTCACTGAAGTTCCTTTTCAGAGTTAGCCAATGCTGTGTTGGCTGCATACAGCAGTGTTGCTGATCTGTCTTCTCCAGGTCTGTTTGCTAATGAAGTTCATCACCTTTTTCAGATGAGTTTCCAGAGTTTGACTCCCAATGCAGCATGTGACACTGCTGAGTCGTGATAGCTGGGGAGAGTGCTTCTTACAATAGTCCACTGCAATGAAGACTTCATGATGGATTAAAAAGTCATTATTAAAAAAAAAATATATATATATATATATATATATATATATATATATATATATATATATATATATATATACATATTTCCTGCAGGTTACTTAAAATGACTAAGTATATGTTTTGCTTTGGAAGTTTAAATGCACTGCCCACATATTTCAAATGCATTTTTTTATAAATATCAGTTTTCTAGTAAAAGATCAAATGCAGCATATTATATAAGAATGTAATATAGGAAAGAAAGTTTGGAAAAAAATCAACACTGGCATCAACCTCTTTTTTCACCATTTTATACATGGGGACAGGGTGACATATGAATGGTGACCATCACCTTGGGCCAGTGTTCACACTGTTGAGAAACTGTTAATTTTAATGCTGAAATGTAACACCTAAGTGACATTAAGTAGAAAAACAGAATGGCAGAACATTGTTGCTCTTTGAAGTTCTATTAACACTCTTGCAAGCTGACTTTGCTTGTAGAGAAATATCTTCAAATGTTATAATGCACATTATTACAAACATATCAAAATATATTTATAAAAAAGTGATGTAATGATTTAAGCTGTCATAAACAGCCCTTAAATTCTGTAGTCAAAATCCAAATATGTAATTTTTGGTTGAAATTTTATGACTCGGTGATCCAGTAGCATGGAGATGCATTCAGCACTAGTGTATGACTTTCCCAGTGACAAGCCACTTAAATGAAGTTGTTCCAAGAAGGCTGACTTGTTATTCCTGCTGGAAGTCCAGCCCTCTGTATAAAACTGACTTGCAAACACAGTGACTGGATGAAAGCACTGGGTGTTTTAATGCTGCAGAAGTTGGAGATGAATGAATAAACTTAGAGACATACATGGTTACATTCATAATTTTGAATGTGAGTTTGTATATTTTAAACAAATCAGCAAAACCCAAAACTTACTGCAGCACTGTTAAAACATCCTTGCAAGGGATCAAAGCCTTTTGAATCCCCAGTGTGGGGGGCTGTATCCCACACTCCTGCTAGATAGTCACACACACACGTACACATACACACACACACACACACATATATATGTATATATATATATATATATATATATATATATATATATATATATATATATATATATATAGATATATAGATATATATATATATTTATTTATTTATTTATATACTATATATGTATAAACTCTGACACCAGTGTACTTGAGAGAAAGGGAATTCTCTAACATACCATATGATTATAGAAAGGTTAATAGCACTTTGCTGTTCTCACTTCTGAATGTTGAACAGAAGTGCATTTAAGATGGGTCTGGTATATATTTTAGTATCTCTTTCTTTCTCTCTCTCTATATATATATATATATATATGTTCTGTGTCTAACCTAATTAATAGATCTATAAACGAATCTTACATTCTTTTTCTTTGGAAAAAAAATCTTCATCATATTTTCTCTGTGCTCCTCTCAGTTGTACACAGGAGACTTCAGTGATGTGTATGGAATAATTATAGGGAAATATATGCAATGTAATATAAGTATACCAAGATCAGGTGTTAAGCCCATTTGCACTAACTACTCTTTGAAAAGCAATTTTTTCCTGATTTGCTAAGACAATTTGTGGCTCTGCCACTGTGAATACCTCGCTGCATAGCCAAAAACCTATGTATTAAGCCCATTCACGCTCCTCTTTGAAAAACATTTTTTCCTGATTTGCTAAGACAATTTGCAGCTCTACCACTGTAGATACTTCACTGCATGGCCAAAAACCTATGTATGTTTTTTTTTAATAATATAACAGTGTAACTCTTCTGTGATGATGTGAGGTATTGCCAGTTATGCCAGGAGAATTAGGGCAGTGGATGTGTAACATATGCCAGCAAAGCTAGGTGGAATATTGTAAAGAATTATGTCATTTGTATATCAAACTGATTTGTACAAATGCTTGTGTTTAAAATGGTATTTGTAAAGCTGCTTGTGTTAAAAATGTACCAACAGTGTGTCCTGCTAGACAGAGGAAGAAATATACATGTATTATTGTAACTGTTGAAATGTATATATTGTAACAACGGAAACAGGAAGAGAAGGGGTTAATCTCAGTCCCACTAACTTTGAAAAATAATTTGAAAATCAATTACCTGGGTTAGGCCATAAAGATTGTATCTTACAGTTCTCAATGAAGCCAGAGACAAAAAGTCTGTACTAGGAAGCTTTCCCTATTGTCTTTGGTGTGAGCTAATTACCTAATTACTTCTCTGGAAGGGTGGAGGTTTGAAATTGTTTTATGACTTCCAGAAGCTGCAACAGATCTTAGCAAGCTCTATGTGTGTGTATTATTGACACATGTGCTAAATACTGGCAGCTTCTAGCCAAGGGAGTAGCATGGGAACCAGAAGTCAGATGCCCAGATGCATGTGATGCCATTATGTAATCCATCACTAAAAATTATGTTTTAATACTAGGTGAGACTGAAGTCTCAGGGCACTCTGTTTTTGGAACCTGACAAAGAAGGACCCCCTCACCTACTTCATCTTGCCTTGCTCTAGTAAGTGAATCAGAGAATAGTCATTATTTAGATCATTCAGGAAACTATAGTCAGATTAGTTAAATACTGTTTTCCTGTATCTGTGTGAATCTATTCATGTATGTTATTTTAATATGTCATTTGACTGAAACTCTGGTGTTTAGGTGTTTATTGTAAATATATATTCCATATTTTCATGTTCTTTTAGTATTTGTTATTAAATATATTTAAACTTTTCATTGTGGCTGGTCCTTTAGAGAATATTTTAACCTTTGGGAGTTCTCATGTCTATTTGGTGACTCTGTGGCCACTCCTGAAATTCTTACTGCACTGGCCAAACACTATCATTTGTATTAATATTAATTTCAGTCAGTATAACTGGGTACCTTTGTAAGACCCTCAGAGTACCTGGCTTTGGATGCCTGGTGGCAGGGTAACTACCTTATAGTCTGGGCAGAAAGGGGCATAGCTAGTAAATCTGTGCCAGCCTTTCCCAGGTGTGTGTGTGTGTGTGTGTGTGTGTGTGTGTGTGTGTGTGTGTGTGTGTGTGTGTGTGTGTGTGTGTGTGTGTGTGAGAGAGTGTGTGTGTGTGTGTGTGTGTGTGTGTGTGTGTGTGTGTGTGTGTGTGTGTGAGTGTGTGAATCAAATCTCAAAGAGTGTGTGTATCAGCTGCTTAGAGTAGGGACACAAAAGAACTGGTTTCACAGAGATGGTGCTGGAAGACTTGGCTTGGACACTCGGCTGAGGTGTCAGTTCTACAGCTGTGCCAGTGGTGAGTGTTATTGGGAATCTAGAGAGAGAGGGAAAACCAGCCCCCAATCGAGTGCATTCCCTGGTGCTCTTAAGAGAAATTGTGCTTAATTCAGGGAGCTGCATCTGAAAATACTGGTTATATCCATTTTTGTTCCAAGTGAACATCCCTCTCCCAGTGTCAGTGGTGAGGATTCAGGCTCCTTGATTACTGGCCCAGAGTGGTGGCGTCATATCCTCTATTTTATGTTACCCATAATTATTGCAGCACATCACTGGGTCTAACTAGTATGTCCCACCCTTCTCCCATTCTGTTTTCTTTGTCCCCTCTTTTGTTGATCTTCTGACTGGTTTCCCTTTCTTGTAGCAACAGTAACAGTGATTGGCCTTACTTAACATACTGTAAGATAAAATGCAATAACACAGTGAACAGACACTTAAACACTCGTACTAAGCTCATCCTGTTTTACCTCCATAGAATATCCACTGCCTTCCTGCCACTCTCTTCACAAGGAAGTTTTTTTTTGAGCAAAAGCAATAGATAGAAAACTAAGTGGCTTACTGATTGGTTTTGGATGAACAGCCGTGACCAGGGTCCAAACCGCTCCATTCTCCCTCACTGCACTCAGCTTCACTCTGCTTCCCTACCCTGTCTTCAATTCCCACCCACCCCACTACACTTACTTTTAAACTGCCTGTGATTCCACCCTCTCAACCTCTGGAACCAAACAGTATTCCTTATTAATCTTATACTCCACCCCTAAATAACCTATCAATTTTAATCTCTTCTGCTGCCTTATCATCCCTATATAGTACTATTACCTCCTCACCAATTTCACTCTTACCAATTCTCTTCCCTCCCCTGTTCTCTCACTTCTCACTATGTTGTTGTGTCTTTTGGCTTTTCCTGGTTAGGGGTCGCTACAGCGGAACTCCGGTCTGCTAATGATTGGCAGTAGATTTTTACGTGCCGAGTTGCCGGCCCTGACGCACAACCTCCACACAGAAGACGCTCTAGCTGTGAATCGAACAGGACAACATCTTATTGTGAGACGACAACACTACCGCAGCATCATCACCACTCACTTCTCACTATCTTCTCTAAAAATGAAGCACCCCTATCCAGCCCTAGTCCTCATACTCTGTCATACATTACCTCTTGCTCTTCTAACTCACAGAACTTCAATCAGTACCCAAAACATCAATACTTTCAATAAAACCATTACAACAAATACAAGCTTTGAAGTGCATACAAATAGCTACTGTGATATATCAGCCAGCCTACTGAAGTCAAATATCCTCCAACTTACAAAATACAAAATTCTACACTCTTTCAGTAACTCTAAAACAAACCTTCTCTTAAAACTAAAACCAAAAGTAATATCTACTTTTATAATCCACTATTTCTCACACATCTCTGGCTTATCCCAATGTGGTGACATTCACCCAAGCCCAATACCCAACTCAGCCTCCCCTAGTTACTACAGACCTTCTTCCAGTTCACTATTTCTGGTTACACTAAATCTACATACATGTGTAACAAAATGACAGACCTCCACATATGGTTATCACAGAACACCCCCAAAATACTTGCAGCTACAGAGACTTGGCTAAAACCAAATATTCAAGACACTGAAATACTTCCTCAAGGCTATAACATAATAAGATCTGATATAACTCATAAGAAAGCAGGAGGAGTTGCTCTAATATACCCCTCTTTATATACAGTTGTACCCTACTCTAAGCCCATCCCTAAATTCAATAACGCAGAAATCCTTACAGCCTTCCTAAAACTCAGTAAAACTAAACAACTTTGTATAACGGTTCTTTACATACCCTCTGGTCATAACTATCCTATACTAGAAAATATTCTATCCTGGATGTCTTAACATATTTCTACTGAAACTGTCATCATGGGTGATGTCAATATCAACTGGCATAACTCAATCTTGGACTAAATCTTTCTGGTTTCACACAACTCATCACAACCCCTAATAGAATTCATGAAAGTAACAACAAAAGTTCAATTCTAGATTGGATCCTAGTCACAAACCCTACTAAATATTCTAACTCCAATACCCTCCAAGACACTTTAAGTGACAATCTACCTGCATATACCTTTTTGGACTGCCTCCTACTCACCTAAAAGCTATCACTACAAAACTTTGTGCAGTTTAACCAACTTTAATCAATAACCATTTCCTTCTTATTTTTCATTCAGCTGCTCCCATTAGAGGTCGCCACAGTGGATCATCTGTTTTGATTTCTTCTTGTCCTCTGCATCTTGCTCTGTCACACCAACCACCTGCATGTCCTCTATCACCACATCGATAAACCTTATCTTAGGCCTTCCTCTTTTCCTCTTACCTGGCAGTTCTATCCTTAGCATCCTTATCCCAATATACCCAACATCCCTCCTCAGCACATGTCCAAACCAGTGCAGTCTCACCTCTCTGGCTTTGTCTCCAAACTGTTCGACCTGAGCTGACCCTCTAATATACTTATTCCTAATCTTTTCCATCCTTGTCACACCCAGTGCAAATCTTAACATATTTACCTCTGACTTCTGTCTTTTCATCAGTGCCACCATCTCCAACCCATATGACATAGATGGTCTCTCTACCATCTTGTAGACCTTCCCTTTTACTCTTACTGGTACCTGTCTGTCACAAATGACTCCTGACACTCTTCTCCACCCACCACACCATGCCTGCACTCTTTTCTTCACCTCTTTCCACACTCACCATTACTCTGAACTGATCATCCCAAATATTTAAACTCATCCATCTTTGCCAACTCTACTCCCTGCATCCTCACCATTCTTCTGCCCTCCCACTCATTCACACACATATATTCTGTCTTAGTCCTGCTGACTTTCATTCTTCTCCTGTCTAGAGCATATCTCCACCTCTCCAGGGTCTCCTGTACCTGTTCCCTACTCTCACTACAAATCACAATGTCATCCACAAATGTCATAGTCCATGGGGACTCCTGCCTGATCTCATCGGTCAACCTGTCCATCACTACTGAAAATAAGAAAGGGCTCATGGCTGATCCTTGATGTAATCCCACCTCCACCTTGAATGCATCCATCACTACTACCACAGAGCTCACCACTGTCACACTGCATTTTACATATCTTGTACCACTCTTACATACTTCTCTGCCACTCCTAACTTCCTCACATAATACCACACCTCCTCTCTAGATACCCTGTCATATGCTTTCTCTTAAGTCCACAAAAACACAATGCAACTCCTTCTGACCTTCTCTATACTTCTCCAGCAACACTCTCATAGCAAACATTGCATCTGTAGTGCTCTTTCCTGGCATGAAACCATACTGCTGATTACTAATTATCACCTCCCTTCTTATCCTAGCTTCCAGTACTCTTTCCCATAACTTCATGCTGTGGCTGATAAATTTTATCCCTCTGTAGTTACTACAGCTCTGCACATCAGTCTTATTCTTAAAAATTGGTACCAATACACTTCTTCTCCACTACTCAGGCATCCTCTTACATTCCAAGATTTCATTAAACAATCGGGTTAAAACCCCCACTGCCATCTCTCCTAAACACCTCCATGCTTCCACAGGTATGTCATCTGGACCAACAGCCTTTCCATTTTTCATCCTCTTCACAGCTGTCCTTACTTCCTTCTTGCTAATCCATTGCACTTCCTGATCCACTAACCCCACATTATCTAACCTTCTCTCTCTCTCTCTCATTCTCTTCATTCATCATCCCCTCAAAGTACTCTTTCCATCTGCTCAACACACTCTCCCCGCTTGTGAGTACGTTTCCCTTGTTATCTTTTATCACCCTAACCTGCTGCGCATTTTTCCCAATTCAGTTTTTCTGTCTAGCCAATTGGTACAGGTCCTTTCCTCCCTCCTTAGTGTCCAACCTTTCATACAACTCACCATACACCTTATCCTTAGCCTTCCCCAGCTTTCTCTTCACCATACGCCTCATCTCCTTGTACTCCTGTCTATTTTATTCATCTTTCTGACCTCCCACTTCTTCTTTGCCAACCTCTTCCTCTGTATACTCTCCTGTACTTCCTTATTCCACCACCAGGTCTCCTTGTCCTACTTCGTCTGTCCAGATGACACACTAAGTACCTTAACAATCAACAACTCTTTACTAATATACTAAAATCCTTAAACTGATCCATGCTAAAAACTCTAGCCCTAGACGATGCAGTCAAATACTTCAACGAACTATTCTTAGATGCCATTAACAGCCTAGCTCCACTTCATACAAAGAGAACCAGAGTCAGTCATGCATCTTGGCTTACAAAGTCAACAAAACAATAAGTGGACAAAGCCTGGAAGGAATGGCAGAACAACAGAAATGAACAAGCCTTGCAAAATGACAGACAGTTACGTAATCAAGCAAAGAAATTTATAGCCACTGATAAGAAATGATATTTTACACAGCAATTAACTGACCACAAAAACAACCCCAAAAAATTTTGGTCCACCATCGCATCATTGCTTACCCCAGGGACCAGTCAACCAGTGAACAATTGTTATGTATTATATTTTTTTTTGTGGTTTTATAGCCATTTGTGGCATATTTCTTTATTAAATAAATTTTGCAGACTACCCTGGGACTTCAATTTTTTGGACTGTCTAAGTCCAGGAGCATTTAAAGACAGCCTTTATTGTACCGGAGCAGTGCCTTGTGCTTACCCCAGGGACCAAACAAAATCCTGTTCTAGTCACAGACAAATCTTCACCGCATATAGCAGAAATACTTAACACGCATTTTATTGAAATCAAAGCCAGCTTAGTTAATGATCCCAACAAGCCACGCAGTGCAAACTCCACAACTAATACCAACCTGAACTCATCGCTTTCTAAAACCCCTTTCAAACATACTGCTTTCACTCCACTCTCATCTCAGGACATCCCATCTATACTCCAACCATCATCCCTTTCATTGCAACCACCTGTACTCAGCAGGTATTTATGGCGCTTACTAGATACAATAAATCCTGCTCTCCTTCTGCTGACAACCTTCCATCCGAATACTTAAAACTTGCAGCTGATGCTACTGCCTACCCAGTTAGTATTCTCTTAAATAGATCCATCTCAGAATCTTATGTCCCCTCCCTCTGGAAAAAAAAAATCAATTATAACAGCCCCACATAAAGAAGGAAAATCTAATGAATTGTCTAACTATCACCCCATCTCCATTCTGTCTTCTCTCTCCAAAATTCTAGAAAAATGTGTATGTAAACAACTCTTTGACTACCTTAATCATAATCACCTTTTTACTTCTACTCAACATGGCTTCAGACCAGCACATAGCACAATGACTGCTCTAATATCCTTTTCTGACAATTAACAAAGCTAGAGACTCTGGCCCACTAATCTCAGCTATATTTCTCAACCTATCAAAAGCATTTGACACTGTCTCACACCCCAAACTTTTACAGGAACTTTCTTCTCAAAGCCTTACTCAAGCCTCTCAAGAGTGGGTTTGTGAGCTACCTATCTCATAGACAGCAATGCTTAAAATGGCAAACCGCTTTCTCACAATATCTAACCAATAAAACAGGAGTTCTGCAAGGCTCAATCCTTCTCTTTACCATCTTCATAAATAACCTCCAATTTGCTTCCTGTCAAAGCTCCCTCATCCAATATGCTGATGATTTAGCTCTTATTTCCTCCTCTAATAATATTACACATCTTAGACAAATAACCCAAACTGCCTTCTCATTCATTGATTTCTGGCTCAACCATGCACAATATATACTCAACATAACAAAACCAAACTAACAAAAGCACACTCAACTGACTTCAAATTATATTCTGTTAATAACGCACAAATAGAAGTGAGTGCTCCCATTTACCAAACTATTAGGGGTAACAACAGACAATAGACTTACCTTTATTTATTTTACATTTGTTTGCCAGGAGTGTCCACTGGGCCAAAATGAGCCCATTCTCAGTGGAGGCCTGGGGAGAAAAGCTCAAGTAGACATAAGAACAACATACAGTAAAGTGACATGAGTACTACATACAGTTAAATTAAATGTTTGAGTAAAGAAAAACTATTAGTTACAGCAAGCCAAAAATGTTTACATGTGCAATGAAGTAGTTTAACAACTGTAACTATATAATAACATGACATAAAACTAAATACAGAAGAAGAGAGAGATGCCTATGTACATTGTAGAGGGTGGTATACAGTAAAATAGTGATGACAAACTATAGAGTACAGTGGATGAGACATAGGTTATAAGAGATAGAAGAAAGTGTGTTGATGGTATGAAAGATGGATAAGTGTATGAGTGAGAGGGGAACAGATAGGTGTCAGGTTATATGGGGTGTGGAGCAGGAGCATTGCCATTGGACAGATAGATGAAGATGAAGAGTGTCTTTGAAGGACCTAGCATCACTAGTGGCTCTGAGTGATGATAGGAATGATTTCCAGAGCTTGGTGATGGAGAAATAGTAGAGTGCTTGGCCAGCAGGGAGTGTGGGTTTTTGAACAAGTAGCAGGGTTTCATTTGCTGACCTAAGGGATCTGCTTGGGTGGTATTGAGTTAGAATGGAGAAAAGGGGTATCGAGAGGTTTGCAGATAATTTTGTGAGCAATAGTGAGTTGTTGGTGAACAAGGTATTGTGGTAGTTCAAGCCACTTGAGTGAATGAAGTGAGTAACAGTGGTGGGAGGAGTAGGTGGCACTAGTTGCAAATCTGACGATTTTGTTATAACAAGTTTCCATTTTGGTTTTTAGGGATGTGCAAATGTTGGTGAGAAGGGGGCACCATATAGTAGGGATGGTAATAGGAAAGTAGAGGCCAAGGTTTGTTTGGTAGTGGGGGTAAGGAAGTGTTTATGTCTATAGAGGCTTCCTAGCTTTTGATGTTTTTTTAATGTTATTATGGATGTGCTGGTCAAAGGTTAGGCTTTTGTCAATGGTCACACCTAACAGTTTAGTATGTGACACGACTTCTAAGATGGTTTTGTTTAGAGAGTGGATTTTAAAGTCTGATTTGTTTATAATGGCAGTTTTCTTAGGTGTGAAGAGAATACGTTTTGTTTTGTTTGGATTGAGTGCAAGATGGTTGTTGGTCATCCAGTTTTCAATAGAGGAGAATGCTTGCTGAGTGTGTGTAAGTAGTTCGGGTATGGTCTTGGTGGTGCAAATTATTGTTGAATCATCTGAATATTGAATAACAGAGTTGTTGGGAACACAAGAGGGAAAATCGTTGATGAAAATACTGAAAAGTAGAGGGCCTAATATAGATCCTTGAGGGACTCTAGTGGGAGTTACTAGGAATGGTGAGGTGGAGTTAAGCCATCTGATGGATTGTTTTCTATTGGACAGGTAGTTGGAAAACCAGAGTAGAGTTGGTGGGGACATGCCCAGAGTGGAAAGCTTGGAGAGGAGAAGGGAATGAGAGATGGTGTTGAATGCCTTAGATAGATTAAGGAAGAGGAAGGACACAAGTTTTCCTTCATTATGAGCCTCATTAACAGCATTTGTGAATGATAGGAGATCAGTGTTAGTATTATGAGTGCGGCAGAAATCATGTTGACAGGGAGTTAGAAGATTATTGTTCAGAATGTATAGCTGGAGCTGGGAGTGTATGCATTTTTCAAGATTTTAGAAATGGGGGATAATATAGTGATGGGAATGATGTTAGAGGTATCAGAGCTATTACCACCTTTATGTAGGGGAAGAATGTATGCTTTCTTCGGGATGGTGGGTATATATGATTCCTGAATTGACCTATTTAATAGTATAGCGATGGGGTAGGATATGGCCGTAGCTGACAATTTAAGGTATCCTGGGGGGAATTTGTCAGGGGTGTTGCTACCTAGTTTTAATTTAAGCAGGAGTTTGGTGATAGTAGAGGTAGGAATTGGAGATTGAGAAAGTATGGTAGTGGGAGTGTTTGCTGGGTGGTCATGGGTGGGGGAGTTATAAGTATGAGATTGTGGGGGAAGGAGGCAGTTAGTTTGGCAATTGTTTCGATGAAGTAAGAGTTGAAGATAGAGGTTATTTCTAAATGTGTTTTTTCAGGCTGTGGACAGGGATTACTTTTTGCATCAGGATTTAATAATGTGGAAATTGAGCTCCAGAATTGTCTTGGATTTTGCTTAAAATTCTGTTGTAGCTTAATGTAATGATTTTTTTTGTCATTGATGACTAGACGTTTTACTTTATTGTAAAGCTGTCTGTACTGTTGGAGATCAGTGATATTTGTAGTTCTCGACCATTTTTTTCAGGCTTTGTCTCTAGTGACCATGGCCTGCTTGGTACTTTTAGACAGCCAGATGGTATGTTTTGATTTTACTCTTTTGTGACGGAGAGGAGCATGGCAATTTAGAACTTCTAGGAAGGCTGAATTAAAAAATTCAGCTGCTTCATCCAATGGAAGGATTTTTAGAATATTCCAGTTAATAGATTTTAGATGGTCACTAAAGGCATCTTGGTTAAAATTAGTAAGGGTCCTCCATAATATGTAGTGATGTTGGTTGGATAGTTGGGAAATTTTACGTATGGTGTAGGCTGGCTGATGGTCACTGATATTGCAGGGAAGGGTGCCTGCTTCGGAGAACTTGTTGGGTCTGAAACTAGGATCCAGTCTATGATCGAGCCACCAATATTGTTTTTTCCTGATCTGGTTATATCTATGATTAGTTGGGTAAAGTTGTAGAGGTTGATACTATGGGGTATTGAGCTATCTGTTCAATTGAGACAGTTTATATTTATGTCACCATTTCATTGTTTCATTGTTCATTTTTGTGGAGATCCAAGCAAATATTTCCTGAAGAAGGGGTGTATTGTTCCCTGGGGGGTAGGTATATTGTTGCTATGCATATGCTTTTGCAATCATTAAGTTTTAGAAAGGCGATTAGTATTTTGGGATTTGAGAATTGAGGAATAGGGGAAGAGTAGGGAATAATGGAGAGGCTGTGTGAGAAGAGCAGGGTGATGCCTCTACCTTTTTTGCAAGGTCTGTCTGCTTTAAGGGATGGGTACCCTGGAGGATGGAATTCAGAGTCCTTGATATATGGTTTTAGCCAGGTTTCGGTAGTGGCAAATATATCTCATTTAGTTTGGGATATCCAAGCATGGATTTCAGGAATTTTTTTCCTGATACTTTGGAGGTTGATAGTGGTAAAGTTTAGTGATCTGTGGGAATAGGTGGGGTTCTGGGTCAAAGAACTGGGTCCGGGGTTAGGGTGAATATCTCCACAAAGAGAGAGAAAGAGTTTAGAGATAGGGGGTATAACTACAGATCATTTGTGTGTCACATTAGACTGGTTCCTGTTTACTAATGGGAAGGAGGTGGGGTGATCATAAGAGAAGAATTTAGGTTTTAAGAATAAGTGTGGGTTGGTATGGAAAAGGTTAGAGCATATGTCAGAATAGGAGGTTAGTGTAGGGGAGTGTATGTCAGTGACTGTTGAGGTCTTAGGGGATAGATAAGGTGTATTAAGAGATGTTAGATTTATAAGTATGGCTAGTATTAGAGAGAGCGTAAGGTGATATAGAGAGGAGTGGAGGAGAGACATAGTGGTGACACAGCTATGTGATTATATGGGTGTAGTGTATGGGTGGATACAGGAATGTGAGGGGAAAAGATATGTATTGGAAAGGGAGTGGAGTGGGTTGGGCTTAGGGGAAAGGAAGTGAGGCCAGATTGGGAAGTAAGGGGTGTGATTTATGTAAGGTATAAATGCAATTGAATTAGGGGTGGGTGGGAATGGGGTAGGGAACTGAAGTGAGCCTGAGCGTAGCGAGGGTGAATGAAGCAGGTCTACACCCATGAAGAAAAAGCCTCAGAAAACAATCAGAGATGCAGGTAGGTTAGTCAGGAATGTGAGTAGGAGGGGCAGGGGGGTCAGTAAAAGCACTTGAGACAGACAGACTGAAGTTGAGTCTGTAGAAATTGGAAGCAAGGGTAAAGAAATATAATAACTGGAAGCAAGGGTAAAGAAATATAGTAACTGGAGATAGCCAGGAATGAATTGGTAAGAGAGGTAGAGAATAGCCCAGAGCAAACAAGAGTGCTTGCCAGAGAGCAAAAAATAGTTAGAGGAGGGTAGGAAGTGTGGGAGATCAGGAATAGATAGGGGAAAACAACAGGGAGCAGTCTGCAGATGTATAACTGGGTAGCCACCACAGGAGCAACCATACAGTACAGGTAGCAGCTAAGGCCTTTTACAGCTTGAGCAGGACATATTTAAATATTCACAAGTACTTGAACTGCAGGAATTCCCAGGCAAGGTGGGTCAGTAGGTTTGGTAGCTGAAGGAGTATGTTTCTAGCATAAAAAAGAAGACAAAAGTGAGATGAAGGTGATAGGGGGAGTAATTCTTGTAAATGAGAAAGGCTACACAGTAATAGGCAGACCTTCATATACATAATACCATCAAAAAACACACCATAAACTAGGAATGCTTTACCAGCACAAAAACTTTATGGACTCAGCCACTAAAATAACATTGGCCTCTACATACTTACTACCCTCTTTACTATATGGTACCCCTATATTAACCAACCTTCAAACTATGCTAAAAGTAAGCTTGAATCCTGCTACAATAAAATCACTAAATCCGCAACAGGATTACCATTCTACAAACACCATTGTACTGCTCTTAGCTCCATTAACTGTCTCGAACTTCCCCAACATCTTAACTACCAACAACTAACAATGGCCCATAAAATTATCTATAATTCAGAAATCTCTCCTGCCATAAATTCTATACTCCATGTCTAAATACCTAATTGAGCTCTACACTCTGAAGACAAGCAACTTTTAACTCTATATAAATCAAACAAAATAACCAGACAATGTTTATACTCTTAGTCATAACCAAATTATGGAACGCATTACCCATTGATACTAGAACTTCCTTAAACCTCAAAATGTTTAAATTCAAACTAAAACAATCCCTGCTCAAGTCAAGTATCTGTCCCTATTCAAAACTAAGTTAAATCCTACTAACTTTTACTTGATTCTACTTCTCCACTTTTTTCTCTTCCTTCTTCTTAGCCCCTGTCATCCACCATTATTTACCTTCGCTAGCCCTTTCCCACTCCCCCCTACTTTTTCCTCTCGCTCATAATTATCGCTACTGTAATCACCATTTGCCAAATCTCACTGACCTCTCTCCATTTCATACTCCCTGTTGTAAACTACCTAACCACTATTTCCCCTATTGTTTACTTCATCTACCTCCTTCCTATTGAATCCTTAACTCTTTCACTTCTCCCTGCTACTGCTTCCTACAAATGCTGTTCTCTGAATTATACTCAGTTAATCTGACTATCAAGACAGTCTTACTTTATCTTCAGAATACCATTCATGTAACCCCAATGATGTACTTTGTGCCTCTTAACATACTTTCCATCATACATTGTTTTACTTCCATGAAAATATGCATGCATACAGATATGATAATTAATGCTGTTTGTCTTTCGGCTTTTCCTAGTTAGGGGTTGCCATAGCGGAACTCCGGTCCGCTAATGATTGGCAGTTGGTTTTTATGGTGTGGAGTTGCCAGCCCGATGCCCAACCTTCAACAAAGGCACGCCCATTCAACGCATGTCTTTCTAACACAAATGCAACCATATTAACTATGCATATTAATATGCCAAAGTTAATTTCCTGTCTCTTTGTATTATTTGCGGCATACTGTTTGCTCATTATTGTAAAAGTTATTTTTTGTCTTCTTTGTATTTGGAGCCTTTCTCCCCAGGCCTCCACTGAAAATGGCTTTCCCACCCAGTTGGACTTTCCCAGGAACTAAATATCAAATAAATAAATAAATCCCCTTTCATAAAGGAGAAATCTCATCTGATATAACCAGTTTCAGACCTATTTCCATATTATCCCCTTTTTTCAAAACTTATGGAGAAGTACATTCACAAACAACTACTTGAACACATCCTTCAGAAAAAGCTCCTGACCTCCTTACAGCATGGTTTGAGACCTGCCCATAGCACTACCATGGCCTTATTATCCTTCAAAGATACTGTTAACAAAGCTTGAGACAAATGCAGTCAACTTTCTTCTGTTTTTGTTGATCTCTCTAAAGCTTTTGCTCTAGCCTGTCACCAGAAAGTCATCTCGTTAACTGCCTTCCCCAGTGCTATCACAATCCATACTACCATAGGTTGACATGTCTGTTAAATGGCTCTCCACCATTTCTCCCTTCCTTCCTTCCTGTCAATACTGGTTTGCCACAGGGCTCTATTCTCGACATTCAGCTCTTCAATATACTCACTAACAATTTACATAAATCCTCTCTGCAAGCTTCCTTCATAAAATATGCTGACATTTCTACCCTAATTTGCACTTCAGATAACCTCATACATCTTAAGAGAATTACTTAAGAAGACTTTTAACTGTGTTGAAAGCTGGATACAGGATAATCACCTGCTACTAAAGCCTAAAAAAAATAAATTGCTTCTCTTTTTTTTTTCCAAAATCCCATTTCCATGAAAAAAACAACTTTCAATTTTATTCCTTAAATAATACCATGACTGAAGTCAATTCATGCATAAAACTATTTGGCATGGCAATCTATGTCAATCTTAAATTTGATTTGCATATCTACAACTGTATCAGCAAAACCCGTCAAATACTAGGTACCCTTCATACAGTAAAGAAATTCCTTACAGACTCTGCCAAGATAATTCTAGCTACTGCTTACCTCTTACCCTCTTTCCTGTATGGAGCCCCATATCATGACCAACCTACAAGACTCACTTAGCTTTAAACTTGAACAATGTTACAACAAAGTTGTCAACTTTGCTTACAAAAAATCTTACCAGATCCACCACTGTTTACTACTAAAAGCACTTATCTAGCTCAAACTTCCTCTCCACTATCTTATACCCAGCTCATCTTAACCCACAGAATCATGTATACCTCATTTGCCTGCTCAGCAATTAGTGTCATACTGTAAATCTATCTACCAAATCATCCCCTTCAGTCAAATGATAAAAAACTGCTTACCATCTACAAACCACAAAAGGCTACTGGGGTCAGTCTCTGTTCCAATAGTGTGGCTAGAACATGGAATAAAATTCCTATCTCAATCAGGTCTATCCCACACTTCCATCTTTTCAGTTACTAAAACACTTCCTGTCTGCCTGCTGGCTTTGTCCCTGCTCCTCACCTGGGACATAGCTCACTTAACATCCTTCATTACCTTCTTATACCTCCCTTTAAAGCACTAACTTGTTTAACTTGCTTATCCCCTTCTAGTCCTTCACTTTATTGTAGTATGTAAACTGCTATCCAACTTCTAATTTAATTTCCATTCCATCACTACTTCTCTATTAACACTTAAACATGTTTATTCCCTCTAATACCTCACTATAATGTATTACTTAAATTACTCCACCTATCTTATACACCACTCTCATATCTGTAAACTCTAAATACAATGCTGTACATTGTTTGTGAACATCAATACACATTTTATTATACTGACTACTATGCTATGTATACACTGTAACTGCATTATAACATTTGTTATTGTAAATATTGATTGCATTAAATTTGTTACTTTGGAGCTTTTCACCCTTGGTCTTTGCTGAAAAAGGACACCTGCACCCAGCCAGACTTTCCTGGCAAACAAATGCCAATAAATAAATATCTCAGTATCTCTCTATCCATCTATATAGATATCTATCTATTGATCTATCTATCTGTCTATCCATAAATAGGGTCTATATTAAATCAGCAAATGCTTAAAAAAGTGAAAGCTGATTTATCGACCACATGTAAGCGAAAGCTTACCATCCCGAACACTTACAGCAGTGATTTTTTTTCCCCAGGGAAAAAAAATTCGCTGTTCTAAAAAAGAAAAAAATAACTTTAAAACATTACATAAAGTGGGAGGACTGTGCACCCCACACCCCTCCTACTTAAATATACTAACTCCAAGATCGCACTACAGTGACGAGAATGGCAAAATAACGAAGGCGGCCAAGCGATTCTGTCTCAGGGAAAGAATTCACTTATATGCTGTTTCAGTATTTTGCCGTTTCGTGCTTTCAAGTTCGATCAAGACGCATTTGAAAGAATGCATCTTCGATCATATAATAGGGAACCCATAAATATATACCTTGGCTCTATGGCATCTCTGCCTTGGGAATTAACAGTTACTTATTAGTCATTATTAGTACTGCTATGTCTTATTAGTACTGGGACATCTGGTTCTTCTTGTCAAAAGTAGAATGCTAGTGAATTTTATGAGCCCCTTACATGATAATAGAATATTTGAATAAAACAATGCATTTTGCACACAGCATAGGTTTAAACTAGTGGTCCAGTAGATTGCTGACAATTTGCCAGCCTTGCCCTTGAACTTGTACTAAGCTGAATCAGGGTTGTATTCCATTTATCTAGAATGTGCCATGCCTACTAGCTACAACCCTCCTGTCTTCCTCCATCTCCAAGGATGGAGTCACCCCGGTTCCTTGCTCAACCCCACATAATTCAGTCAGTACTGCTCTGTGGGCTATTTCCCATTTCTTATGCCTTAGTATTTCAAGTCTCCAGCAAGCTTCCCTCAGCCTATCTTTCACTGCTTGCCATTCTAACTTTGTCCTCCTTTGCACCCTCTTAGCTAATGTAAGCCCCTGGGCTGCACATTTGTGTGCCTTCAGATTACTGAGTATGAGCAGTGATACCTTCCAGATGCTGCCTATATTCAGGAAGCTCAGATTAGTGGTGATCACATGGTTTGAGACTTTATTTGGTAGAATATATATTGAGGATCCTATATGAATATTTAGCTGAAACTTCAAAAACAAAACAAAAAAAACTCTGTTCTTGACTTAGAGTTACAAACCATTGAAGCAAAGGTGAAGTTACAAATCACAGACGCAGTGCTTTCTTTGTCTGTCAAAGAAACTGAAGCAATTATTCCAGCACTGCCTGTTGTCATACATTTCAAATGTACCTCGCTATGAGGAACATTCCTTATTTTAAAAAGTCCGCTCCTCCACACTGAAACTAAATGTCACAAATTCATTGCTTAGAACATGTTTAGCTAATGTCCATGATAAATAATAGTAAATCATATTAATTAATCAAAATAATATTTTGTAAGTAAAAAGTGACATATTTTATCTATCCTGTGAGCTTCATAGTTAAAGTGTTGGTAACCTGTTGGTATTTGTTCTACATTTTGCCCATTTGTTCTACATTATGAGTGGCAGAGTTACACATTTTGAAGAGGGAAAGTTAAGGGCTATGACTGTGACACATACAGCAGCTAGGGCCCTAGGAAATGTGAGCATTTTAATTATTGAGAAGCCATATTCCAGCTTCTCCCAGAAATTTAGGAAGTGTCTCCATCTCAGAAATTTCTTAAGGAGCTATCAAACCTAATAAGTTCATGTACATATATAGTGAAGATCCTAGCAGTATTAAACAGCCAGTGCATCAGAATATATATGACCCTGTCTGTGCATATATTGTTCCTTTCCCTGCCACATATAAACATATAAAACAACCACCCCTGATTTATTGTCAGAACCTGGGACATGCACCAGACAGAGAACTCCTTAAATGTAAGCCTGTTTTTCTGCCGCTAACATAGTATCTCCTTTACAGAACATTTATAAGCCCCTAACTAGTCTAGCAACAAGCCCACCTTTACCTGGTTATTCTTATGGCCCGTCCATTAACATTTTGTGAAGTGAAACAAACACACATACTATATCATTCTTTCTTAAAAAAGATTGTGAAGGTCACAATTGATTCTGTTCTAACAAGAACTCGGGACAAAATCTCACCTGAACTTTATTTCTTTAAGAGATCACTACTTTACCAAAGTTAAGATAAGTCTGACATCTTGCTCAGTTTCACTGGGATCTGGATGACCACTCATTTCCGTCCTCTCCTGTCTGCTTCCACCAGTACCCAAATTGCTACTGGAATATGGGTCATTTGGGACACCATAATGGTTTTATCCATCTGAGCCACAGGGCTTGGGTGTCTGTCATGTGTTTTAAAGCTGCTTCTCCTTCACTTATGGTTTTGAGTCTGACATTCCCTGTCTTCTTGCTTCATCATTTCATTTGTGCTGTTCATTGTTATCTCTTATTAGATTACAATAAATTATCCCTCACAATTGTACATTTTTTTGTGATCTCATCAAATCCTTTTATTGTTATTTATGCCTATTCATAAATTTCATCACTGACATACTTGCTTTCTCATGAGTTTATAACTTAAACTGAACCACTGCTTTTCAAGATAAGACCAACCTGTGGATTCAGAGAGAACCCTACTGCCAACAATAAGAGCTGTGACCAAATGAGACTGTTTCCATGATCATGGAAAATGTGATTTGGATACATGTTAGCCAATGAAGAAAGACCTCATTATTGGCTAATTTACATGTATCTGAAGCACCCATAATTACTGCAAGTGCAAATCAGCAATTTCTTGTGGTAAGCACCTTGGGCAGCCTATACATCTCATTGGTGCATGCACTGGGCATTCACTCTCTCATGTGTGCACACACACACACACACACACACACACACACACACACACACACACACACACACACACACACACACACACACACACACACACACACACACGCACACGCACACGCACACGCACACACGCACACACGCACACATGCACACACACACACACACACACACACACACACACACACACACACACACACACAAACTCACTGATATATCTCTTACCTGTCCCTGAGGTGACAGAGCATTCTTGATATACATTCGTATTTTTGTACCTGATCTTGTAAATAATCAATCATTACAGTCAACAATGCCAGATATTATAGTTTTTTTCTTCTTATTGTTTGCAAAGTGTACCATAATGGTAGATCTGTTACTCTATTAACATTTAAATGACACCAAGTTATGGTTTAAAACTAGAAAGCTCCTGATGATGTCTCTTAACACCTGCTCTGTTCCTCGTAAATAACAGATCAGAGAAGTCAGTGAATAATGCCAGACATTAGAGTTTTATACTTACAGATTAAAAATACTCTGTGTGCTCCAATCCCCTTAGTTAATGTAGGGGACTAAGGTTCTTGCTTGACAAGCTGCTTTCTGTGCCAAGGCTGAGGGTTTGAAACTTTCTCTCCAATTTTACTTTAACATGTTTTTTTTCAGAGACTTAAGGTAGTAAGTTACCTTTATAGATAGCAAGTGGTGTTGCTGAGAACTAACAATCTGCTCTGCTGTGGTACTGCACTGCGATAGCGCTGTCACTGAATTGTGATAATTTTTTTGAACTCTGCCTCAAATATGCATAAGTTTAAATATTTAAGCTTATGTTATTTCTTACATCATCATCTTCTTTCGGCTGTTCCCGTTAGGGCTCACCACAGCGGATCATCTGTTTCCATTTCTTCCTGTCCTCTGCATCATGCTCTTTCACACCATCCGCCTGCATGTCCTCTCTCACCACATCCATAAACCTTATCTTAGGCCTCCCTCTTTTCCTCTTACCTGGCAGCTCCATCCTTAGCATCCTTTTCCCAATATACCCAGCATCCCTCCTCAGCACATGTCCAAACCAACGCAATCTCACCTCTCTTGCTTTGTCTCCAAACTGTCCAACCTGGGCTGACCCTCTAATATACTGATTCCTAATCCTGTCCATCCTAGTCACACCCAGTGCAAATCTTAACATCTTTAACTCTGCCACATCCAGCTCTGACTCCTGCCTTTTCATCAAAGCCACCGTCTCCAACCCATATAACATAGCTGGTCTCACTACCCTCTTGTAGACCTTCCCTTTCACTCTTACTGGTACCCGTCTGTCACAAATCACTCCTGACATTCTTCTCCACCCATTCCACCCTGCCTGTACTCTCTTCTTCACCTCTCTTCCACACTCACCATTACTCTGAACTGTTGATCCTAAGTACTTAACTCATCCACCTTTACCAACTCTACTCCCTGCATCCTCACCATTCCTCTGCGCTCCCTCACATTTACACACATATATTCTGTTTTAGCCTTGCTAACCTTCATTCCTCTCCTCTCTAAAGCATATTTCCACCTCTCCAGGGTCTCCTCAACCTGGTCCCTACTCTCACTACATATCACAATGTCATCTGCAAACATCATAGTCCACGGGGCCTCCTGTCTGATCTCATCTGTCAACCTGTCCATCACTACTGCAAATAAGAAAGGGCTCAGAGCTGATCCTTGATGTAATCCCACCTCCACCTTAAACGTATCTGTCACTCCCACCACAGTCCTAACCAATGTCACACTACCCTCGTACATATCCTGTACCACTCTTGCATACTTCTCTGCTATGTTATTTCTTACAATGTTCTGATAAGTTTCTGATTTCTTCAGTCTTTGCTGTATTCTTCTTAGGCACTTTTTGTTTTATGAAACTATAATAAATGAATCACCTGGCCCTGAAGCATGCAAACCACAGGGAATGAATAAATAAACTAGTAAATACATACTTTACAAACCTTAACATCATTGTAAACTGCATAAACTAGTTCCAAAAGTAACACCATAACTTATGAGTTACATCATGAGTTTACATTAGCAAGGTTACATTTACTCAGTAAGAGAGCAATTTGCACTAAAAATTATAACTTCCCAGGGCAATGTACCTGATAACACGCATGGACTGTGCCCTAAACTGCGAGGTAATGACAGCAATTTAACCTATAAGTGATTGAAGTTATAGCAGGAGAACTCCCGCAAACTATATACATCATTTCAATTTGTCAGACTATACCTTCTCATCTTTGTACAGCGTAATCATATGTACTGCCTGGAAATCTGCGTCATTTGTGATGTATTTGCTTCTGCTTGTTGGTGGCTCTTTTATAAAATGATCTGCTCTTACTGTAAATCCTATGAAACTGCTCATTTTATATTGTGGTTCACAGCTGTTGCTCACAGATATATAATAATTTGTCAGGATTTAATTTGAAACAAATATTGCAGACATCACTGCAAACTGTGGTTTTCTATTACTTTTAACTAGTCTTGGAATACTTTTATAGATTGTCTTACAGTCCTTTAAGTGAGTTCATTTGTGAGTGATTTAACTGCTTTATTTAGTTGTTAAATGAGTTTGTGGGTTGGTCACAGACTTTTTCAGCCATGACTCAGGAGAAATCCAGGACTAAAAAGACAGAGAAAGAGAGACACAGAATGAGAAGGAAGAGGTGCATACCGGTTTAAGATTAAAGATAAAGTTTATATTTCATGTTTGTCATAAAATATATTATGAAATAACATATAGCATGAATTAATTGCAATCCTAATACATTTGTGTTAAAAATGCTACAATAAGAAATGTACCTTATCAACTACAGTACTTGTTTAGATAATAACATAAAAAGAGCTCATTCAAAAATCTGAGATTAGATAAAGAAGAACTGAAGTAAATATATTAAATGCAGGTGCAATACAAGGTCATTGAATTATACATAAAGCTAATCAAGGTATTACTTACGAAATTGCATGGCCAGCTAGAGTGTTTATTGCAAAGCAGAGGTCAGAGTAACCTGCTTTAAAAGGTAGAATATTTAGTCATTATGTTTGAAACAAGATCATACCATCTGTGTTTTCTGGCAAGTTTGTAATTCTTCCTTAAATGTGAACTGGTATGCAATATTTCTAAAGTATGAAAGTATCTAGTTCCAGATTATAGACCCACGCTTGGAAAAGACCAATTTATTTTTGTCACAAGTATGTCCAGACCTAAATTGTAAGACAGCACCATCATATGTGACTTTAATGAATATGGTGGGTTGTTTAAAAGGAGTTTATTAAGTAACAAACTGCAAAAGTTTGAAGAGCAGGAACATAGCTCTTCCTGTGATTGTATTTGTTTGTTTTGTGGGTGGTGGACTGAACCAAACTGCCCATTTTTTTCAGCAGTGGTGAACCAAAAGCAGGTAAAAATGTGGAACAATTAGAAAAAAAGTAGGGCAATCTGTGCAAAATGCAAATATGCCTATCCCAGAATGCTAAATAACAAAGATTCCAAACTCATGAATTAATATTCATGAAGCTACCCAGAGTCCTAGTTCACAGATGGCAGCTGAATCATAATGTCTGTCATGAAGACATGAACATGAGGAGAACCTTAGTCTTATATGCACATTTTGATTTATCAGGAAATAAGAAAATGCTCCGAGGGAGTTACATTTTCTAATGCACAGAGGTAGGAAGTCCCAAGTTTGTAGGCGGACATGTTGTGAACTCTTTGGAACCACTTTGTGAGAAAAGGGTTTCAAGTGTTGAGTAAGAGGCTGATGAGAAGTACAGTGACATGTAACTACCTTTTAGTTTTTTTATTACTTGCTAAGGCAATACAATACTTAATAAATAACAGCTTGTAGATTGGAGTACAATCGGAAAGTTTTGTTTTGGGGCAATATGGAGTCAATTGCATTGCTCAAAAACATGCAATGATGCTCCATCCCAGTTGACTAAGTAATAAACCTGTTGATACTACTTTTGCACTTTCTAGTAGTTTTAAATTTGTACTAGAGGAAGGCATGACAGCCACAAGTGCACACACTAGGGTTAGCTGTTGTAGACCCTTTACTCTCTGTTCAGAGAAAACTCATCAACATAAAATTAGTCATTTCATCCTCAGTATTTTTGTGTGTTCAGTAAATGTAAGTAATGGGTTTAGGGGTACTTACGTATTATCGCAACCAGATTTTTGCGGTAATGCTGGTTGCTTCTGTTGACAGTAATAAAACATAATAAATGGTTTTAAAGCTAAATAACTTGTTTTCTATTATATTTTCAATGTTTAAGAATGTTTAGCAATGAAACCGCTGAAATAATAAGTGTTTGAAATAGGCTTCCCATTTTACTGTCAGCAGGTCATGTCATCTAAGCATCTGCCATAGTACTGCATATGCATTCCTTTTCTCATGCTATAAAATGTTGTCAAAGCTGTAGTGAACAGGTTTTTGAAAGGCATATAGTAATTTACTTTGTTACCGGAAAGTGCTTTAATTATAGTTTACTTTGAAACTACATCTGAAAAATAAATGGGTATCTCCGAAAATAACCTAACATCACATGATAACTCCCAAAGTCCTTTCCGGCCAGATAGACGTCCAAATGCAACCACTCCTATTGTTGAATCCAACGCTCAACGTCTTTACAGCACACTACCCATAAATCCTACAATTGTACATCTTCATTATTTAAAAAAGCACCACCAATATCCCAGAACACTTTTTCACACTTCACCCTACCCCAATACAGTATATTTCTTAAATTTAACTAAACATGAACAACGTATGCCGTATTGCAAAATCTGGTTGCGATAATACGTAAGTACCGGTTTAGGAAAACCTTCAGATATCAAAGGAACTCAGAGTGTCAAGTGTACCTCCAAGTGGAGATTGAATGATCCAGTTATTGTGTCAGTAATTTTTGGGTTCCATGTTACCCTAACTTAGTTTTATTGAAGATAACTGTAACTCCATGATTACAGAACCAGTAAAATACATTTGTTATATGTGATGTCATGAATCCTTCACAATGACAGATGACATGTCCTTTTTACATTGGTGATGTTGTCTGCATATCGTCATATATATGTGTGGGAGTGTGAGAGAGAAAGATAGTGATAATAAAAGTGGCAAGCAATAGGTGACCCATAATTGAACTCTGGGGTACCGCATATACTTTCATACATGATTGTGACTGGGATTGTTCAATTATAACTCTGGAAGACATCTTGCTAAGATAACTTAAGAACCAACCTACAGAGGGTTTAGTAGCCAGGAGCTTTAGTAAGATTAACAAAGACAACACAAGTCAGCTACCCCTGCAATATATGGGATATATTATTAAAGTGTTTCATACCTCAAGCCTGTACAAAGTACAGGCTGCATCACATGTGGTTTGGTTTCACTGTACTACACAGATTATACCAAATGCTCAGAAGCTGGCACCGTATTTGTTCATTTCCTCTTCGACAGTGAGTATCCTGAAATTGCCAAATCTTATATTTAAGAAGTGCATGTATGTTGTACAGAAACAGTACACAATATCAGAAGCGAAAAACTGAAGAAATGTGAGTACAAGAAAGAAATACTGAAAAAAGCCACAAAATTATTTGTGAATAGAGATATGTTCATAGGTTGTTACTAGCCAAGCAGTCCAGGAGACTATTGAAGAGCCTAGCCTAATTTCCCAAGAAAAATATATGGTTATGGTTAAGTGACTTACTCAGACTTATACAATGGTGAAATGAGGTTTAAAGAAAGCAAACCCAGAACTACAGGATGCAGCTTAACAGCTCATAGCCTTCATCATTTACACTGTCTGAAAGACAAAAGACATTCCTTACCACAACCCAAGCCTGAAGCAGGGATCTTTATATTTTCTAGCCAACACTCTCCGACAGAGCTATTTTACCTCACTCAAAGGAGTAGTTTAATCCTGAAGGTCTGAAGTCACTATAGCTCACCTTATTAGTCCAGTGTGCAACCACTATACAGTTTTTATGATTTAGCTCCAATGGTCATTTTTGTTTTTGTAAGAAATAGTACAAATAGTGCCAGCAGGCAATCTTTCAATATTGAACAACCTTCCAGAGGACAGGAAACTGTGGATCATGAAATTTGATTTACTTCTGTTTGCATGTGGAATGTTAGTGAAGCCTGAAAAGATATAGTGTGTTATATTTCTGCATGTCACCGTGGAAGAGGTCTTGAAGGCTTATAATATTTCTGAATTTCAAGAGGGAGCAAGAGGTAATTGCACAGATCAGAAAATGGTTCAGAATTGACTATATCAAGGAAAAATCTGCCATGTATTCACTTTTTGTTCTACATAAGACCACATGGCCTTGGATGCCTGTAGATGCTTTTACAACTAAATTAAATAATTCAGCAAAAACTGTGACTTTTTTGAGTTGCATGATGTATTAATATGTTATAGAAATGTTGCGTCTTTCGGCTTTTCCCGGTTAGGCGTCACCACAGCGGAACTCCAGTCCGCTAATGATTGGCAGTAGATTTTTACGTGCCGAGTTGCCAGCTCTGACGCACAACCTTCAACGAGGGTACGCCCATTCACGCATGTCTCCACACAGAAGACGCTCTGCCTCTCTCAAAAGTCTGTCCATTGTCAGATTGTTTCTTAAACTACAATTATTTCTATTAATGATTTATATTTAAAAAGCATTAGATATCTGTAAAAAAATAAACTTATGAACTTCACAATTAAAAGAACTGACTAAAGAAGGAGATATGTGCAGGTATGTAGGTCAGATAAATGGGCACAAATAAAAAATAAGGTGACCAAGAATTAAACTATAATGGCAGCCAGAGTAAGAATCATGACAAGCATGGCAAATTGGGTAGCAGAAATAAATTCATGTACTAGGTGTGGCTATAAGCTTGACAGCACATAAACAATTGTACAGATCATGTGGCAATAAAAATAATTTTGCTAATAAGTGCAAAAGAAAGCAAAAAAAAAAAAAATGAAAGGTATGTTCGGATGTGGAATTTACAAACAATAACATTAGCTGTATGTGGCCACTTTAATAGTTTTGTGAGAAAATACACTGAAAGAGCATGTTGCAGAAGAGAAACAATAAGATAATCAGTCAGATTTCTGCCGAGAAGCATTTAAAATTAAAACAGAATCGTTTTTAAGGTAGACATTGTCAGAATGTAATGTAATACCTGCTCAAACATTTAAAGCTTTGGGTTTGTGATGAACATAACTGAAACTTTCTATCTGTTTGCTGCACATTTATTAAGGCTGACACATTAAACAATAGGGTTACATATTACTGAATTGAGAATTTAAAATTAAATGTTTCCTATTACAAATTCAAGTTGAGAAACAATGGGCCTTAAAATAAAAGAAAATAAATTGCAATTCCACCTCTAAAACAGTGAATTCCTAAATTTTCTCTTATATGGTTAATGTATATTGAAGAGATGTTTTGCTCCCTTGCATTCCTCTTCAAACTATGGAGCACATAACCCCACAGCCCAGATAACTGTAATAACTCAGAAGTTGCTATACCTTGGAGTAAAGTGAATGATCCAACAAATACTGCAAGTTAGGGCTTAGTATATAAACAGCCCATCCTCACACTTACGGTCTTAACAGTCAGACGACTTTATTAACAGTCCTCACTGTTACTACAGGACCCCAAGAACAAGACAGGTATAAACACACATATACACTTGTAAGATAGAATTCTTAGAATTATTAAAGTGGGTTTCTTGGGCAGAATTATGTCAGACATTATATAGCTTATACCTTTGTACAAGTAAAGATAGGAAAGCTTAAATATTTTCTATTAAATATGATCATTGTAGGTAGCCACATGATGTTACATAACTTCACAGGGAAAGAAAGAAAGCATAGCTATTTTTGGCTAACTAGGCATATTGTCAGGTGGTGCTAGTTGTGATATTGCATAGTAGGGAAAGGAAACTTACAGCTGTTAGATGAGGACATTTGAAGGATAATGAAAGACCTTGGATGTGAGAGACATGCTTCATACTGAAATTGATTTACAAGAAATAGTTTATATACATCATAGATGAAGAACTTTTATTCATGGGATATGAGAGAAGTCATTTTGTATTCATTACAAATCGAGAGCCTATGCTTATTGGATATAAAATAAATAATTTGTATTCATCACAGATGGTGCAGTTGCAATGAATGGTTAAGTTAGAAGAAAGACTAAAGGATTAGAAAAGTGTTGGAGAGTATTCTTGTATATCGCCTGCCTTGACAGATAACAGTTTGAGCTTGCTGGTTCCTGTATTTCTTGTGTATTTTGTATGAAATAGTCATGGCTTAATGTAGATTAGATTTTTGTCATTTTCCAGACATAGCTGTATCCTGTTCATGAATAAATCTTATTGCTGTAACATGCCTTTGTGTCTAGAAGACTTCTTTTTGTATTAGCATTAACAAGCTGCGGCCACGGTGGTGCAGCTGTTAGTGTTGCCTCCTCACAGCAAGAGGTTCTCCGGTTTGATCCTTGGCTGGGGTGTCTTCTGTGCGGAGTCTGCATGTCCTCCCTGTGGTCATGTGGGTTTCCTCTGTGTTCTCCGGTTTCCTCCCACATCCCAAAGACATGCTGTAGGTGGATTGGACAATCTAAATTGGCCATAGGTGTGAGTGTGTGTGTGTGTGTGTGTGTGTGTGTGTGTGTGTGTGTGTGTGTGTGTGTGTGTGTGTGTGTGTGTGTGTGTGTGTGTGTGTGTTTGTGTGCCTTCTGTGGAAGGTTGGGAGCTGGGCTGGCAACTCGGCACCATAAAACTTCACTGCCAATCATGAGCAGACAGGTGATCTGCTGTGGTGGACCCTCGCTGGGAAAAGCCAAAAGAAGAAGACGAAGCTATGAAGAGGCTAATCTTGCTTTAGAACCAAATGACAGCATGGTTAGATGGAGAGTGGGAGTTTGTAGGGAAGGACTAAAATGGATCTGTACGAGTGTCATCCAAACCCACCAAATCAGCGAACAAGATGCTTTGAAGTTGCCCTTTACCACAGGGATGAAAGAGGTACATCGAACAGTGACTTGGGGTAGCTAACCTTTGCTAACAACAGCACATTCTTTTGTAGGAGGAAGAGGCTGGAATACATGCATCACTTCATTTTTCATCATCTTTTCAAAAGACAAAGATGGTAAGCTTAATTTGTTTTTAGAATTAATATAATAATATATATCACCGAAGTTAGTTCAAAATGTATACAAGTGAGATTTCCCTGATCTTAAAAGTAATTATTTTAACAAAAGGAGATACTGCCAGCCCAGCTGTCTGGAATTTTGTAAGTGGCTGTGTGTCATTTGTGAATATCAGCATGATTCATATGCTTGTGTTACAAATGTATTAGAACTGTATGTCATATTGTACAGATGTGTGCTGAAGAGATATTTTAGTACTGAGAAGAAATGTATATACACTATTGTAACTGTTTAGATATATATGTATTTTAACAATGGGAACTGAAACACAAGAAGTTAACTTCAGGAGAATAGCTGAAAACTTAAATAACATTATAACCACCTGATAAAAGAGATGTTATCTTTCAGTTTCAGTGCAACAGGAGACATAATGAACTACTGAATATCTACCTTCTAGCTTAAATTAGTACTGTATGCATGTTTTCTAATAACTGTATGCTGGTTACCTAGTTAGCTTTGCATAATATGAAACACTGTGAATCTTGTTGTGTTCCCTTTGAGGGCTGCAATGAACTTACTCTGTACATACTGTGTAAATATGTTTTGTCTCTGAAGGTGTTTTTGTAGCTGTGTGCCTGTCTTAATGTGTTATGTTTATATCTGTAATCTGGAGCTTTTCTCGTCGGGCATCTGCTGAAAATGGACATGTATCCAGTCAGACTATCCCGGTCAACAAATGTAAAACAAAATAAATAAAATAAATAAAACTAGAAGTTTTTTGTATTGTCTTAAATGTGGAGGAATGTAAATTATTTGACGACTTCCACCATTTGCCAAAAGATCTAAGGTCTATGTATTTTCACAGATAGATGCTAAATGCTACAGCTGCAACAATGGTTTTGCCTGGGATAGTCAGATGACAAGAAGTGATGTCATACTGCCAGCTACCCAGCAGCAATATTTGATATTAATTTAAGAAATCTTTGGGAGAGAGACAGAGCATTCTGTTTGTCTTTGACCTGATAACATCGGCTGGAAGATCCATTCACCATACTTGCCTTGCTGTAATTGTAAGTTTCTAGGGAATAGTAATTCTTTTAGATATAGTTAGGAATATATTAAAGGTTAGTTTAGATGTTTTCTGTATTTGGGTATGGTTCCTGACCACCTTACTACATGGTAAAGCTGTAGCTGCTATTTCTAAATTGTCTGATACTGATTGTTTAGACTATAATACTGTTAAAAAATTGTCTTTTAGAGTGTTTTAAGTTAACACCTTAAGCTTATATGAAAAAGTTTTGTCATCATAGATGCAAGGCAGATGAATATGTGTGTAAATATATTGCTGAGATAAGTACTTATTTTCATAGGTGGGTGAGGGGGTGTAAGGATGCCACTTTTGAAGGGCTGGCAGACCTTTTGGTAAGGGAACAAGCCCATAACACTTTGCCAGAGGACATGAGAATCTGGTTAGCAGATAGGCAATGCAATACTGCAGATGAGTTTGGGAAGAAGGGAGACCTATACCTAGCAAACAGGGCATCACTGCACAGTAAAGGGATACCCAGTGCTGCTCATGGGTCTAAGGGAACCAATGGTGGGCAGCCTGAACTGCCCCAACAGAGTCCGCCAGTAGCAGGGGAAGCCACTAGTCCAGGTACATGTTCAGGACCAAGAGTTAAATATTTTAAATGCAACCAGTGGGGCCATGTAGCATATAGATGTCCATGGAGGCAAGGTGGGGGAACAAAAGGTGGGAGAGCCAGTAAGTGGGAATGACAGAATGCCAGCAGTAAGTTGTCTGGAATCAACAAGGGTACTAAACTACCACAAAAGGTTATATCCTAGCTTAGTAAATGGGAAATAGGCCATTTCTAAGAGAGACTCAGCCTCTAGCCTAACCATTGTGAAACCTGCGATGGTTAAAGAGGAGCACTACTTGATTGGGCAGTCTACTCCAATCAGAGTTTTAGGAGAGACCCCATTCCAAATACTTTTAGCTGGGGTTCACCTTGACTGGGAGGGTGGAAAAGGAAGCCATCAAGTAGGTGTGTTTGAGGATAGCAGGAAGACTGAAGGTGAGCCACAGCTGCTTGTGGGTACTGATGTTCCCTTGGACAGAGTGACTGCAAGGGCAGGGGTGAGTAGTAGTGCCCAGGCTGACAATTAGGCACCATTGTAAAAGGATACCAGACTTCATGTGTAAGCTGAGATCTCAACTCTATAGCTGTGCCATTTGGGAGTCTTAATGGAATTGGAGAAAGAGGGAGAAACCAGCCCCAGAATGACTGTGGTCTCTGTGTGCTATTAAGGGAAATTGCACTTTACTGTGTGTGTACTTGTCATTCTCCCAGCGTGTACATCCCCCACTTTTGCCAGTGGTGAGGATTGAGGCTCTTTGACTACTGGGCCAGTGCTGGGGCATCACAATGATAATGATTTTGGGTTTGAAGTGCATTGAGGATATATGTAGAGAAGTAACTAGCATACACTTATCTGCCAAAGTAGCTGCCAAGCAGTTTTAAGCTTAGGACAATTTGCACTGTCTCGTATGGCAGGTATATTTTCAGTAATCTTCAAGTAATCTGTCATGCTATGACAGGACTTTCCAGTGCAAATCTAGGGTAAAAATGAACAAGAAGTAATTTGCCTCAGATGCCAGTACTGTTACAATGCATTGCATGGCAATTCCAGGTAGAACTTTCTGAGGTGATTATCAAATGTAATAAACACCAACAACAGAACTGTCACACCTGATATGTTTTGTGAACATATGCATAGAGTCCTGAGGTAGTAAAAAGAGTGAGTGCATAAGATATGTATAATGCTCAAAGCTGGATGGGGGAAAAGGCTGGAGTATAAAATGCTGCAAACAGAGATCAAAATACTGAAATAACTATACGTATAATTCTAGCAATTTTTTTCGATATCCCACAAGGTATTCTAAGATCCTTGCATTCTCAATTAAATATGATTTTCTGAAACAGTATAATGACCAGATAAATTCCAGGAAGTAGTATGTCATGTGGCTTTATGTTTTTGGAAAAGAGTTCTCTGACTTAGTACTGTGCATGTCATCTACATGTGTCATAGCTGAAATGAACAGTAACTGTTTTATTCCAAAGAACTGACATATGGAACTTTTCACAGCTGATATCAAACAGAAGTGTTTTTTACTCTGCTATCAGTGAGTTAATAAGAATCAGATTATATTTTTTACTTAAATTATCAGATACTTATAGTTATTTATTTAACATTTGTTGACCGGGAAAGTCCGACTAGGTTCCACAGATCCTGTTTTCAGCAGAGGCCTGGGGAGAAATGCTCCAGAAGCATGTCTTTAGAATGTGGGAGGAAACCGGAGTACCCGGAGGAAACCCACACGAACACAGGGACAACATGCAAACTCCACACAGAAGGCACCCCAGCCGAGAATCGAACCGGAGAACCTCTTGCTGTGAGGCGACAGCATTAACCGCTGCACCACTGCGCCGCCCTGTTGTTGTTGTACCACACAATGACATTCCTGAATTAATAAACAACAGATATTCCCCATCAACTTGATATCCTAACTTCAAGAGTGCATTTATACTGTATATGCCTCTGTTTAAGTAACAATAGGAAATATTAGCTATGTTCTGCTAAATAGACACATTAGCAGGCAGTGCTAGTCATGTGATACCACATAACTTCACAGGGAAAGAAAGAAAGCATAGCTATTTTCGGGTCTGTATTATATTATTGCATGCTTACAAAAGTGAATGATAAATAATCGACCCCATGTAAGCAAAAGCTTACAACGTCAAAACCTCAGAACAGCGATTTTTTTCCAAAGGAAAAAAATCACTGTTCAAAAATAAAAAAAAAAACCCTTTAAAACATTACATAATGTGGGGGACTACGCCCCCACCCACACCCCCCCTACTTAAATATACCAACTCTGAGATTACACTACAGTGCTGAAAATGGCAATGTAATGATAGAGGCCAAGCAAATTCTTTCCCAGGGAAAGAATTTGTTGAAAAGTCGCTTCGCTATTTTGCCTTTTCGCTCTTTTCAGTTTGATCAAGAAGCATTCAACAAACTGTGTCTGCAATCTGGTAATAGGAACCCTATTTTTCTACTAACTAGGTATATTGTCAGGTAGTGCTAGTCATGTGATATTACATATTAAGGAAAGGAAGCATACAGCCATGGGACAAGAATGTTTGAAGGATGGCAAAAGACCTTGAATGTGACAAATGTAGTTCACACTGTAATTGTTTTAAAAAATAATTTGTATATGTCATAGATGAAGAATATGCATCAATTTGATATGAGAAAAAATTATATTCATCACAAATGGAGGATATGAAAAAATGTAATTTGTTTTCATCACAAATGGAGAAATTGTACTGACTGGTCATGTTAGAAGGAAATACAGAGAATTAGAAAAATATTGCAGAGTATTCTAAAACAGCCACATAGATGGACAGATCACAGTTTGCTGATCCCTGTATTTTTGAGTATAAAAGTAATCATAGCTTGATATGGTTTAGATTTGTGATTCTCAAGATGCTGTTGTATCCTATTCATAGATAAATATGCTTGCTGCAATATCTTTGTGTGCAGAAGACTTTTTTTTCAATATTAAAAAGTGAGGATGAAAAGTTTGCGCTGTGCAGTGATGCACTTCAAAAGTATAATGATTCATATACTAAATTAAACTGCTCACCTGAGCCTAATATTCAGAGCTGTCCTGTATCTCTAAGAACTACAGCTTAAAAAAATGGAAAATTGAGAACATTGACATGATTAAAAGACAGAAACAGTCTAATGAATAGGTAAATATTAAGGTTATAGTACAGCCATCTAGTACTTAAATAGACAGAAATCTGCAAGACATTATATTACTGAAAAGAAGCACCCTCTACGTATTACAGTGGAGAATGTTGTTTTAGCAGTACCTAGCACAAATAATTTGTTGTACTTGATTGAAATTAGTGCTTTTGTAAATTAAACTAGGTGAAGAGAGCTCCAAGATGTGTACATTTAGTATACATGGGAAAAGATACAAACTCTTGAATTTTCATAGACTCATAGGATCATAGGAGATTACTAGGCTAACGGCCCTAGGGCCCTTACAAGCCTAGCCAAGTATAACCCCTGTTCCAAGAATATCAAGGTATTAAGCAGAGCTAAGTCAGCAACTTTTGCCCCTGTCAAAAAAGGGAGACAGGTGAAACTCCTGGGGTGAATTTGCAGTTTCCCATCCAGTCATCCAAATTATGCTTAAATAGGCTCATCGAGGGGCTCTGTTTCAGCTGAACTGGAAATTTATTCCAGAGGAGAGGTGGCCTCTCTGTCTCTCCAGCAAGTCCTGTTGATGTCACATACTAGGTCAAGTTCCCTAGAGTGAGTGCGTCTCATAACATTTGATTTACAAATATGCAGCATTTCCATTAGAACAAGATCTGAGATTGCTTTATATGCAAGGCAGAGGTCACTTGTGAGTAGTCTGTAAGACACAGATTATAGTGACCGTGATTTCAGTCTGTAAACATATGACATATGCTGAAGACCCTGAATTTTCTTTGTAAGAAACCTTTGAGGTCTTTTCAGTTGCTGCAGATGCCTGGTAAGATACATACCAAAGGTAGCATCGTACTCTATTATTGGCCTGAAGAGTGAGGAGTACAGGGTTTTGCATTCAGGAAGAAAGAGGTCATCATCTCTCTCTACTCTTCCCTCATTAGGCCAATCATCGAGTATAATACCCCATTTGGCATGTACCTCACTAGACACATGCAACAGCTGGAAAAGCCACAGAAATACCTCACAAAGAGGATCATAGGCCTTAAACACATGTCTTACATGGACAGACTCAAAAAACTCCAGCTATTGTCTGTCTCATGTCGATTACTAACAGGCAATCTTTGTTTGACTTACACAGCCCTGTCTGACCCAGCTCTGTTAGAAATGCTACATCTAAAGAAATCCCAATCCCTCTTCACTACATGGTCCAGAGACCTCAACTTCATTACCACAATCAACAGAACATGCTGGAGGGACAGGTTCATAACCCAGAGATTGCCCATGCTCTGGAATAGACTTCCCATACATGTCAAGCAGAGCACCTCACTGGCCCTCTTCAAGAGAAATCTTGATGAGTGGATGGGAAATAGAAAGTTCACCCCGGGATCACTCCAGTGGCTGTACTTGATAGAGGCAGTGGGAACTAACGTCGGGATGCATGATGCCAGGGCACTTCTATGGGCTAGGCTTGTAAAGGCTCTAGGGCCATTAGCATAGTACACAACTATGAACCTCTGAACCTACAACCTCTTTTGTTCTAGATGCAATGGCCTTACATATGAGGTTGGCAATGTAGAAAGCTTTTCTTACCACTGTGGAGATGTGGTGGTCAAAGGAAAGGTTGCTGTCAACCTGTGTGCCCAAATCTGTCACCACTGATTGCATGCTTAGGCTATTGTTATTAATGTAATCTGCAGCGAAGGGGATGATGATGCATTTTTTAGCCCATGACTTTGGCACCAGTAGTTTGTCTGTGTAAGGCCCTCTTGTAGGATGTTGACATCGTTTGGGGACTCAATGACTGCACCCAATTTGCAATCATCAGCAAACATTTTCAGCCATAGACCTTTTGTTTTAGCCTGTACATCTGAGAAGTAGATTGCAGACAATAGATCCCCAGCACAGATCCCTGTGGAACACCATTGGTTACTGGTCTGCTGGTGGAGGTAGAGTCACCTGTTTGACTGTGTGCATTCTGTCGGTGAGCCAGTTTGCAACCCACTTGACAATATATGAGTTGATCTCCACCTGGGTGAGTTTATCAATGATGCCTGAGTGGGGAATAGTGTCAAAGGCCTTGGCCAGGTCCAGGTAGGGATTATGCATGGGTTTGTCTTTATCCAGGGCTTATGTGACTGGCTCAAATAAGTCCACCAAGTTCAAGAAGCAGGATCTCTCTTTAATGAAGCCACAATGGGTTGGGTCAAGTGTTTGGAGGCCTCCTCTATCTTTGTTGATAAGGTTTATGATTATTCTTTCCATAGCCTTGCAGATTAGGCTGGTCAGACTTATGGGTCTGTAGTTTCCAGAGTCTATGGAGGCACCTCCTTTATGTAACATGATGACAGTTGCTGTTTTCCATTCAGCAGGTACAAAACCAGTGCTTAGACTGTGGTTAAAAAGAGTACCTGGCAGTGCAACTAGTTCCTGTTTTAATCCATTTAGAACGCAGCCTGTAATATTATCAGGTTCCATAGAGGCTGTGTTTTTGGATTTGGAGAAAGAGTTTATGACCTGCTCCTTTGAGATAGTAGGTGGAGGGCAGGTGGTAGGGATGCTTTGGGAGATATGTGGCAGGAATAGGGGGAAGAAGTTTTCACTAAACCTTTCAGATAGCAGGTTGGCTATTTCTGCAGGTTCACTATATGTGGTGCCATTAACAACCAGTTCTGAACAGATCTGGGTTTTTCCCTTAAGGTTTCTGACATAGCTAAAAAAGGCCTTATGATTATCCTTAGAGAAGGAGGCTAATTTGGATTCATAGTTAGCTTTAAAATGCCTTATGAGATGTCTTATTTGCTTGTTTAAGCCGTGGAGAAAATGCTTCCAAATCAGAGACCGTTCCTTCCAGCTCTTGGAGAAAAAATTATTTCTGTTATTGTCTAACCTGTTAATGGTGGTTCTGCACCAAGCAGGCATGTTCTTTCTTGAGGATCTTGTTTTAATCCTATCAGGTATGGCTGAGTCAATAAATTTGTACAGATGCTTATACAATGCATTGGTGTAAATCCCAGAATAGGTGTCCATGCCACCATCAAGGTCAGGGGCTCTGAACCTATTAATGCTGTCATGTATTAGGTTGTAGTTGGCTTTGGAGGAGTTTTTTTTAGTCTAGTTGCTGCTAATGGAGGGGTTCAGATGTTATTGTTACTTCTAATGAGACTGATTTATGATCAGAGCTCAATAGGGAGGGCCGCACACATGGAGTGGTGCAACAATCACTCATGTTAGTGAGTGCCAGATCCAGAATGCTTGGGCCCCTTGTGAGGGTGTCAACCAACTGGTCCAGAGCATTGGAGGTGATGAAGTCCAAGAACCTTTGGGCAAGTGTGTTAATGCATGTATAATTTACCCAATCTATGGATGGGTAGTTAAAGTCACCTAAAATTAGGGTGTTTGATTGTATCTTGAGCGATTCAAGTAGATCTAAGTTTGCAGTGAGGGTATCCTGGATCATGGAGGAGAAGGGGTCCTATAACTGGCAATAACTTGGAGAGGAGTCTTACTTACAGTCATTTGGACCTGGATTAGTTCAAGGGAATGGTTTTGTTTAACCAATCTAGAGGTGCATTTATCTTTGATGAATATTGATACCACACCTCCTTTAGTTCTCGCACTTTCAGTTTGTGGTCTGAATGTGTGAAAGGCATTATAACCCGCTATGCCCAGGGTGCTTTCCACAGCCTTAAATCAAGTCTCTGTGAATGCACAGATGTCAGCATCTTCTAAGGTGATGGCTGCTTCCAGTGAATGCAGTTTTAGGCTTAGACTTCTAGCATTTAGCAGCATAACCTTGAGGTTGCTTTTTGAAGATATTTTTATGTCAGGAATTTTATTGTTATAACATGGCCTAAAAAAGGGACTATGGGGGAGGCAAGGGCCTTAGCCAGTAACAAAAATCCCAGAGGTGACAGATGAAGACCATCTCTGGCAAAGCAGAGTGGTCTATCTACCATGTCATCCCAGGCTGACAGTTACTGAATACCCTTAGAATGACACCAGAAACTAAGCCAATTGTTGAAGTCAATCGTTTTTTGTTTATATTGCAGTATCATCTTAGGTTAAGGTAGTATGCTGCTCCAGGCTAGGGACATACCTGCCTGAGACATATATTCAGAGAGCTCAGTCATGTCTCTCTTCATGTAGTCCAATCAGGTATGTCTCAAGCTGTTCACACCAACATGAACTATTTCAGAGTCATAACAATACTTGTTGTGGAGAGACCTGAGTGCGTTTGTGATCTGGTGAATCCTGGCACCTGACAGATAGCTGACTGTAACCTTCTCCTTGTCCAGCTTGGTGAGTAGGACATCTGTGTGTCTTACTATAGAGTTGCCTATGACCAAAAAATTTGGTTTAGATGTGCTTTGCTTTAGGGGCTTGTTTGGTGAGACACCTGTGCTTATGGTTTTATGTGAATTGAGTGCTGTAGGTACTGTATTAGGTGTAGCATGTTTGTGTTTCAGAGGTCTCTGGTGTTTAGGTAAATTTCTGGTGAGTACCTCCACATATGATGGTTTATGTGCTGAAAGCATGGTTTGTGCAGGAGGTGTAGTATGTGGTCTGACAACCTGTTCAGTGTCACTGTTCTGTGAACGAGAGAGCAAGGATTCCAAATTCTTAGTGTATATGCATCTCTCACAAATTGAGCTTGAGTGGTTTAGGAGCAGTAAGTTGTCAGTGGAAATTAAGCAATTGCTACACTGCCTCAGGATACCCATGTCAATCAGGCTGGCAGGAGAACTGGAAGATAACTAATCATCCATGATACTAGGTATAAAGGAAGGATGTGGTTTAATTGGGGGCTTAATGCTGAGCCTTCTCTATTGGGGATCTCAAGGTGTACAAGACTATTAGGGATTAGGAGATTTCAGTTAAAGTGACAAATGCTGTAGAAAGCCCAGTTGAGATGTTCTCTGAGCAGCTAAGTGCAATTTAAGGGACTCTTCAGCATGGGCAGCTTCTAAGGTAAGATAAATCTATTTTAGCTCTTGTGTCTATAACCACCAATGGTTTCCTCCACTGTGTGGTGCTGTGTGAAGGTGCACTACATGAAAACAGATGCCTCAGATTGCTCAGATGAAGATAGTAAAGCAGTGTCTGGTCATCAAACTCTGTGGAGCTGTGGTAAATAGGCACAAACCTGCGTCAAATGTGGGGCTTATGTAGCAACTGTGAGAACCCTTTTTTAAAACAAGTTAAGTAATTTTCAAACAAGCTGGCCAAATGGAAATGCTCAATACTGAGCCTTATTCCAACAATCTCCAACTGTTTGCTACATTCTTCTGCCACAAGGGTATAATGGGCCCTCTTAATGTAAGCTGGCTGGTTTTAATGGTCAGATAATGCCAAACAGTCTAGATTCAGCAAATGTGAATCTAGCCTATGCTATAAAATACACAAGTACCAGAAAATACAAAGTGCAGGGAAAACAGTCTCAAACAGTTGAAACAGTGAAACAGCAAAACAGTTAAAATGGCTAAAAAATAGTTAAAAGTAGGCAGCAATTCAGTAAGAAACAGTTTAAAAGTGCAACATAGTGAAAACATAAGTTATTTTTATGTAGATTTCAAAGGATGCCTTGGCTTTCATTTTGATTCACTCCAGAAATCAGAGAGAGCACACCAATCCTAGAGCAGCTCCTGGAAACTGATCTTTCTTCATGAACCAAAGTGTTTCAGAGTTGTTGCACAATTAACTGAGGGCCATGAAAGTGCTGTTAATACAGTTAAGAACTTACTAGTATGGGTTGAAATCCCAGAAGTGCATGATAAAATGCTTGTATTGTTTTCAAACCAATTGAAACAGTGTAATCTCAAGCTAATCAGAAGTGCAAAATCAGTGTAGAAGATGTGCAGTATATGGGTCACATGCTAACTACAGATGACTTTAGGGTTGCCACCTTCCTCTGTGATGAAAACTGGAGAGAAACCACACCCCTTGCACCACCCATAGCCCCACCTCTTTCCACTCATTTCCCCACACTTTCCAGGCATTTTAAGACATCAGTGAGTACACCATTTTTAGGTGGTCTCATACTTCCATTAGTGGAATTAGCAATGCTTTTCATAAAAAGCGTTTATCTGAGTCTGTATTTTTACAAACTCTGGCATTCTGTTTGTTCAGAAAAATAGAATACTGGACTTTTTACAGTGTTATTTTTGGACTACCGGACTATCTTTATGATTTTTGGGTAGTATGGAAAAATACTCAACAGGTGGCAACTTTAGATGACCTGAAAGTGGATTAAACCTCACCACAACAATAAATAGGAAGTGCTGGAGGGATAGATTCATGTCCCAGAGACTTCCCATGCTCTGGAACAAGATTCCAGTCTACATTAGGCAGAGCTCCTCGCTAACACTCTTCAAAAGAAACCTTGACGAGTGGATGGGAAACAGAAAGTTTACCCCGGGGATCACTTCTGTGGCTCTGCTGGACAGAGGCACAGGGAATTAATCTATGAGGGCGGCGAAAGCCAACACATTCTGGCTAGGCTTATAAATGCCTTCGGGCAGATAGCCTAGTACCTACCTATGAACCTATATAGAGAAAGTCTGAACTACTGAACAAATGCTGCACTAGAGGACAAATAGGCACTAATGAAGTCTCTTGGCCCTTTATATACAGAAAAGCTATGCCATTGAGAGAGCTTTTGGAACAAGGTATGGCCTGAGATTGGAGCAAGTACAAATAAAGAGCACCTACACTGAAATATTTTGGTGTTTACTATATTAAAGAAGTTGCAAGTGTATGTCAGAATGTTTTTGGATAAGAGAGTCTACAGAAAGATACATGAGTTGCATATGGGTCTAACTCTTTCACAAAGAAATGCAGGAAAGATTTGCTCATTTAACTCATATTGCTTCTAGTAAGAATATATGGCTGCGAAAAGTGCCTTGACGTGATAGTACAGGCTGACTACAAGCTTCATCAAATTATATTTAAGAAGTCATTGCACAGGCAATGACTAAAATTACACAAATACTATTGTGTTAATGAAATTATAACCTGGGAGTGATTTGCAGATCAGGAAATGAGATGCAATAGCTGATATTCTGAGTCATGCATATTGCCTAGAACAGCAAGAGGATCTGCTTGGAGTTTAGAGATTAAATGGATGATGGCAGAAGAAGTGCTGAAATAGTTTATGAAATGTACAGAAAAGATCTAGAGACTGTTGTATAAAAAGGCATCATAATGAGATGATAGCAGAGGTCTGCAAGGAAAAATACATCCTACCCTTTTGTTTACAGACGGAATCAGCTGCATGCATGGTCTGAAGTACGTAAACTAATATTACTATACTTAGATTACTGTACTTGTTTATGCAGCAAACGAGGTGCAATGATTAGAAGATGTACTGTTTTTGTCAGCCAGGAATGTCAGTGCAAACAGAGCAAGAAACAGAACAGTGCAGAATGTAATGCCTGTTGTACAACAATCTGACACAACCTAAGTTGACCTGTACAGTGCCAATGAAGGCCATGAAGTAATGTGGTAACAAATTTGTTTCAGTATCAGAAAGTATTATGTCTAATCCATAGAGATTACTATTAAAAAATCCTGAGAATATAAGGTTATTAGGTGCTACCAGTAGAAGTGCAATATATGTTTTGAAAGCTTAATTCTCAAGAATGGAATTCATAATACCATGACATCAGGTAATAATCTGCAGTATCAGATTAGCCTGCAGATATTTAAAATACCTTTTGGTACAATGAAAGTTTCAAAACATCATGTCAGTACTAATCTGCAGTCAAATGGTCAAGAGGAAAAAGCCACACAGACTGTAAAGTAAGTAAGCCAAGGAGCATTAAAAAGGATTGTTTTCTGAACTGTAATCTAACGTTATTGGAGTATAGAAATACCTAGCTCTAAACTTTTAGTCTTTCACCGCTAATATCTTTGATAGTCTAAAAGGAAAAATTCTTATGGCTACGTCACTGCTGATGTCTGTGACTGAAACAGAATCAACTAAATCTGAAGTAACCCTGCCTTACCAAGGAAAGGGATGAAAATGGAAATAAGAGACCCATCACAGTGCTAAAGAGATGCAGGCAAATGCTGCCATGATAGGGAAAAGTGATCATCCAGGATCATAAGTCAAATCAGCTACAAAAATACAACTGTTGGGTAGAAACAGGAGACATTTGATCAAAACAAATGCATTTTATATAAGCAAGCAAGTACAAGCCATTGCTTTTAAAAGTGCAGAAGCATTTAGAGAGCAAGCTCAAAGACTGTCTGAAGAGATGTTCAGAAAAGTTTACCGAGTCAGTCAGCAGATATTATGAGGCACTGAAAGTCCAAAGTTTCAGAGAGCCCAAATAATGTTCTGTCACACGAAGAATATTTGTGATGTTTGAACTATTGTCACCTCATTATTCTAGATATGACCAGTAAAGAAGTGTGCAAGGTATTTACACAGCCCCTGAAGTTATAAAAAGAACAGAAAATCATTGCACTGATTGAAATGTGTACAAATAAAGTTTAAAGTTCTGTGTCAGTGATTGCCCATGACATACCATTAGAATGCTTAGTTATTAAAAATTTCATATGAAACGTTTGGGGGCATGGGGGAGGGGTTTGGGATAATGGTTAGGGTCTTTGCCTCATAAGTACAAAGTACACGGTTTGATTTTGATCTTGGGTTATTGGCAATGCTTAAAATGGCCCTTCAGGGCAGTTAGTCTAACACTCACCTATCAGTTTATGAAATGTAGTAAAGTGACATTTCTTCAGATAAAAATGTGTATAAAGTATTATACAAGAGAACATCGTAAGTTCCAAAAAACAGCCACACTGATTGGCCAATCAAACCAGCATATACCAACAGGAAAAAGTACAGCCACTAAAGTATCGAGTGGCTGAATTTTCCTTTTCAAATAAGCAACATATTAAAACTTAGTAAAACCACGAACACCACGAAACAGCAATAAATTACTACTATACCTCTCAACTTCTAAGTGCAAGAAATCTTTACAAAGCCTGACATAATTGATAGACAAATGCCCAAAACTATGGACATATTTTAAATATTGCTCTTACCAAATTGCTGGAAATAACAGTATCTGTCTTAGCACGTATTTCCTAAATGATATGAAGTATGAAACTCAAATGCATGCCATTATTTAGCGACTTTATTTATTTATTTAACATTTGTTGACTGGAAAAGTCCGACTAAGATAGAGCCTATTTTCAGCAGAAGCCTAGGGAGAAACGCTCCAGACGCATCTCTTTGGAATGTGGGAGGAAACCTGAAAACCAGGAGGAAACCCACGCAAATGCAGAAGGACATGCAGACTCCACAAAAAAGGCACTCCAACCGAGAATCTCTTGCTGTGAGGTAACAATTTTAACTACTGCACCACTGCGCCACCCCTTACATTACCAACGGACTTCTCAGAAAAACACATATTTTATGAAGAAAAGACCAAAAACACGAGGCAAAAGTCTAGATATTCTGCAAAAATATGGACAGTTGACATTTATGAGCACTACGTGAGCCGTTGCAATTGAGCTAAGGTATACTAAACTACTTTCCCTGCTTAAGCACTGTACATACACTATGCATTTGCAGGAAAGTATAAATACCAAAACGTATGTTAAATAGCAGTGTACAATCTGACTTAAGTGTGCAATTATTAGAAAAAGCATGACTACAGAGACAGCAGTACTAACCACACTTCCCTTTTCACTGTACTTAACACAAAGAAAAACCGTTACAGCCCCAATAAACACATAAAATAACTACAACAACCCATACATTTTACCAACCAATATCTAATTAACTTAAAAGAAAAAGAAAATAAACAATAAATTTGAACTAAAAGTCTTGGACTATTTTCTCTCAGAAAAAGTGGAAGAATACAAAATAAAACAACCAGAAACCTAGCAATAACACAAACACAACACAAAAATAACCTCATTGTATAATAGCAATAACCCACAGCTGAGAAGAGGTAATGCTGGATTTACCCATGGGTGGCTTTGTTTGGCCAACTGTGGGTAAAGCCAGCATTACCCACACCCAGCTGTGGGTTATTGCTATATTATCTTATATTTACTGAATAGTAGATCATTTATCTTTTGAAAATGGGGATGCAGTATATGGGATCTATTTCTTTAAGTGTTTTGCACTTTAAACCTTTACATATATATATATATATATATATATATATATATATATATCTATGAATGTGATGGGCTCCACATTCACTGTGCCATATAAAGGCACACTTGTTCCTCATGGAAGATGCATCATATTTATTTATAATTGTGTCATTACTGACCGTTCTAATATTACAAAATGTTACCGCCCAATTCCATGCATCAAAAGATAACGTGAAAAGGAAATGCTGTGATCATGGCACAAATGCACATATAAACATGACTCAGAGCATTCAAACTTGTATGTGGGAGGCAGGATGAGAAAGGAAACTATCAGCCATAAAGGGCTTTATTTACTTTTATAACTGTATTTTTAGCCAGATTAAAGAGTGGAAATTGGTGTATAGGACAGTATAAAAAGAGGAAGCAAACAGGGGGAAGCACATACAGGAAACAGTTAAGGAATGAATAGGATTGAGGAAAGAAAGGAAAGGTAATAATATTTTTGTGAGACAAGTGCCTATTTTTTATATACCAAGAAGGTGAGTTGGAGAAGTAAGCAATGGAAACTGAAGGAATGGTAAGAGGGTTAGGGTAGGAGCAAGGGCAAATGCACAAACATGGAACACAGACAAGACTGACAGGGGAGGTGCTAACACACTGAAGAAGTGCAATGGCAGTGGATTAGGAGACAAGCCGAACAAAGGGAAGACAATGGTGATGGGAGGACTGGGCAACCAACAAGGTAGGACAATGACACAAATGGATGGAGGGCTATCTGCCCATGTCAGACCAAGTGGGAATCTAGACACCATCGTGTGCTCCCTCAACACTGGTTTCTAACTCTAATGGAGCTGCCAATGGCAGTTAGGGACATGCCACTGAGAGCTGTAAAAAAAGCCTTTCCAGGTGGTTGATATGGGCATCAATTCACCCACTACCGTTATCATTTGTACCTAGGTGACATTTTGTTCACCTCTGGCAGAGCCACCAGTAAGAAAAATAGTGCTTCCGGCCAGTGAAGTTCCACCAGGACAAGGCTATTGGACCTATCAGCCTCCCCAAGGATTGGAGCAGGAAAGCAGCCATAGCACACTCAGTCAGAGGAGTTCCTGGTGGTGATTGCTGGTGTGGCAGCTGGAGGTTCACAGCACAGCCACAGATAATGCCAGCATAGGAATGTAAAATAAATGGAGAAAAACAACATAGCAATGAGAAAAAAAATATTAAAAAGACAGGATAGCAACAAACAGAGAGGGGGGAGACAAATGCAGACATGAGATGAAATAGAGTTCTGTATTAGGATAATAGGTACTTCAAGTACAACAACAGTATTATTATTATGAGAAAACATAGATAATATTCAGAGTAGACTACTGCAAATTCAGAAAGTTATCTGCCACCTCTGGATATGGAGCACGTTATATGAACTTACTGTACACCAAATGCACTGCCTGGGATTTGCCTGTGTATTTATGTGCTGTCATTAGGATGATTTACATTGATGTCACTGAACAGGAATATCCTGCTGTATCTTGCTCTGTGCAGTCTCATATACCCTGGACATGCTGCTAAAGCCAAACTCCCAGCAGTGAGCAAGCACCATAGCAACTGAGTATTATACAGACATAACTAACGTTAAAAGGTGAGAGACTACACTAGTGACAAAAACTTGAAAAAAATCTACCATAGGTAATGTCATAATACATCTCAAAAGTAATACAGAGGAAGTGATAACTATGCCTCTAAGTAGACTGTTGTACTCAACCCCACAACTAGTAAAGTGGGATACTTTCTTCTTGTACTGAAGGGAATTATCTGCTATAGCTTCCTGTGCTCTAGAAAAATTGAGATATAATTACTGTACAGTCCCCACTAGTAGGACAGGAAAAAAATATTATTTGCAACAGACTTTTTGTATCTCTCAGGCACCCACACTTTGACTTCTTTTTCCCACTGGTGAAGAAGGTCTAGATGGTGCATCCACAGGTCACTGTAGTGGTGCTTGCACTGCTCACCAATTACAGGGAATGCCAGTGGCATCAGCAACTGCTTCAGCAAGACAGTGCAGATATCTACCTTATACCAGTGACCCTCATAGGACTCCACAAACAAACAGTCCTAATGGTATGTATGTAAGAAGAACAGGGATATTTGGGTCTCCTGTCAACAGAACCAGGGTCCCCCTGCATAAACCAGTGCCATTGGAAGCTGTGGCTGTAATTAGGTTTCATACCAGAGAATCATCACTGGTATCTCACAGTCATGCCCGTTTCCCATTATGAGAATTGCTGCACACTGTAGAGCAACTTAGTAGCATGGCTAGTAGCAGAGAGCAAAATGGACCGTGCTATTTTGAATATGTTAAGAAGGGAATGAAGGTGTGAAATATGGTAGTCACAGCTGTGTTTTAAAACATGCAGTGCAACTAGTATTGAGGCAGTACTCTTTATTTCTGTATTCCTAGCAGGCTTAAACAATGAATTGCAGGGAACCTTCTTTTGACGTTAAGATGCCCACACATACTCAATGCATTTTGGAGGGACTTAGCCATGTGCACAACATTGTGTTAACATGTATGCAAATCTATATCTCCATGCCGGATGCATAGAATGTGCGATTCTGGGACATTCTTAAGCTGAACCCTCATTTGTATAATCATCCAGCATTGAGTATCTGATCTGTGTGACATAAACCTTAGTAGCTGCATAGGGGCTCATTGCATGATGGAAGAGAATGTAGAGCACTGATTAGTGAAGCATCTATACCTATGGATGTTGCCTGACTGTGAGACCAGCAGTGATACTTAGTGATCAAGCTAAGTGCAACATTTTCCTAAAGCTTCCTGGAAAGTTAACCAAAGTATTCATTGTGGTAATAATGTATGTAGGAATATCTGCAATGAGTGCTAAATGTTTTTAACAAGAATACATGGGGGAGAGTACAGAATTTGTATACGAATAATGTGAAGTTTAATGAGAGGTACAACACAGTGGTTCTATAATACAGCATTTAAGGGTGTCAGGCCAATGCAGCTTGTGATATGCTGGGACCCAGACTTATTTATAGCTGTAATTTTCCAATGTATCAGGAGTGGGGTCAGCTGTTGTATTCATAGTGTTGTCCAGTGCATAGTCCACTGTTACACAGGCATGTCAGAAATGCTTAAGCACGTAAACAATCAAGAGTCAAGACACTTAATGAGTATTTTAACATTGATTGTATGCTGCACAGCTTGTGTTCACATTCATAGACACAGACAAATAAATTCAGCTGTAGATATACATTTTTAGAACGGTATACATTCATTTGATTGGCTGGTGGATGGCCGATCGGAAAATGTGCGAAAGCAGTGCAGCAGGTTCTCACAACTGCGAACTGGAGATATGTGAAACACACAATATATCCCCCTTTTGACCCATGGTAGTGCTTGTTTAGGTGGTAGAGTGGTCGGAAATGTCACATTCGGTGTTTTCTATGACATTCCAACCGTTCATCACTTTCAAATTCGACATTCTGATTTGGTGTTACACCTGTTTGAGGATGGTGTGGACACTCAAATGAATGTATACCATTTAGAACACAGTACCTGTCAGGTCAAGTTGCCTGCTGTCACACAGTCTACTGCTACAGCTTTAGCTGGTGTCCACATTATGCCTGGGTAGCTGTGATTGTGTAGAAGGGGACCTTAGTGGGTATACAACTGGGGCTTCCTATGGGAAACTGCAGGGTGTGTAGTCCCCTGTAATCTTCATTTTGTGTCTAAAGTTGGGTGGGAGGTGTGGGGAACTGAAAGGGGTTGGGGGTTGGGAGATGGCTTGTGCTACATAGTAGTTTAGGGAGGTACAGCTTAGTGTTGTGAATACATATTAACATTCCCAAATAAATGTACAGGTTGAATGGCACACTGTAGATAAAATCAGGTTGGATGTAGGACAAGCCAACCTAGGGCCCAGTGCTATCTGGGGGTCCATAAACATTGGCATAAAAACATGGACCCACTTGTTGTTGTTTGTCTTTTGGCTTTTCCCGGTTAGGGGTCGCCACAGCAGAACTCCACTCTGCTAATGATTGGCAGTAGATTTTCACGAACTCCGAGGGGACAGCTCAATGTCCAACCTTCAACTAAGGCATGCCCATTTATGCATGTCTTTCAAATGCCACCCTACCGCGGGGGAGGACATGCAGACTCCACACAGAAGGCACTTCCCGCACTCCAGTTGAGATTCGAACAGGAGAACCTCTTGCTGTGAGGCAACAACGCTACCGCTGCACCACCGCAGCATACACTGTGTTGCTCAGTTTCTTTGCTTTAGCCTGTGACAGCTCTCATTTCCTCTCTTTGCTTGGTTGGAATGTAAAGCCAAAAGAGAGAGAGAGATAAAGAGAGAGAGACTTCCTAAAGCTTGTCACAATCAAAATGGCCCAACAGCAGAAAAGCTTCCAATCTTGCTCTAGTATAGTCTTTTGAAATAGCCAATGCCATACAGTACTAAAGATGTTACAGTTGCCATATTTAGTGTGTGCGAATCAGGTATGTAACTACCATGCAATATACAGGTGTGTTTGTGTGTGTTTGTGTGTGTGAGTTAAAGGGTTCCATAATACTGTCTATCATCATTCATCACCAGTAAATCCACTGAAACATAAAAACATTTTGTGGCAAGACATTTTATTGTTCAGAATAGAATTTGACAGATTTTAAAATTTTATATATATATATATATATATATATATATATATATATATATATATATATATATATATATCATGAATCTAAAATCTAAACATGGCAGACCATGAACAAAGCAATGGCCAGCTTATGTGGCACCTTCTGGAATATTCTTATTAATCAGAAGTGACAGAAGAATAATGCAATCATCATTCATAAACTACTAAGTCTGTTACATTTCAGCAAGTTCTCATACCTTTAGATGTTTCTCATGATCTCGTGTGAAGTAATTTTCCTTTACACAAGCAATGGTGCATTTATAACAAAACTTGTAAAAAAGCAAGAGAAAATACAGTATACTATTTGTTTCTAACTGCTTCTCCTATGCGAGCAAAGTTCCATAATATGTATTTGTTTTAACAAAGAGCAGCTGTGTCTCCTATCAAAATTTGCAACGTACACAGCTACAGCTCGTTTTACAGAACACAAATATGTTTTCACATCTCTCTTACCTGGGAATAATTCTGAAATACGGAAATCCATCTTGACAGTTGTAAAGTCTTCTGACACTTTAATTTTTAGTATTTTAATATATATTAACAGTGTGGGTGTGTGTGTGTGTGAACATATATGCAAGTGTGTGAATGTGGTGTGTGTGTGTGTGTGTGTGTGTGTGTGTGTGTGTGTGTGTGTGTGTGTGTGTGTGTGTGTGTGTGTGATCCCCTTTTTCAGAACATCCTCTATCTTTGTAAATTCAGTCTAATGCCATTTATTATTAGGCATTCATATTTTTTGTTCATAAGATGCAAATTGGTGCAAAACTTGTTTTTCTCTTAAGTTTTTAATTGAATTAGAGTTGCCTGCCTCACATCTAAAAGTGATTTTGCAGAAATCTGATATTGTCTCATTTTTTTGTTATCACTTGTAAAACTTCTATATGTATTATTTTTTTTCTAGTAAATCAAGGTCAGTCAATAACGTTAAATTAATATGTGTTTCCATAGTTTGTATTGCTCAGAAAACTTTGATGCAAAACCTATCGTCCTGTCAAATTTTAAGTGATTAGAGTTGTCTGTCTCTCATCTGTCCCCAATTTTTGCAGAACATTTCTATTACTGCCTGATATCTTTGTAATCCCAACTTTTTTTTATAAATTGCTGAGGATTACAGTTAGTCAATAATGCCAGAAATTTAGAGTTTCATAGCTGTATTCAGAAAATGCATGTATGATACACGTATTGTTCTAACTTTTTAAGTCAATTAGAATACTTCCTGTAGTCAAAAGTTCAGGGATCGATTCCTTCTACCTCCAATTTCCTAATGTGTGACATTGAACAAATCACTTAATCAGTCAGCATAACTATACAATGGCGTATTTAGCCCTTGGTACAGGGGTATGTCCCCACCCTTTTTGAAAACCCGCTATAAAGTGCCTCTCAACTCAACAACTTTTATCAGTAAAGGAAATGTCAATTTTTCATCCTGGTACTCATTTAAGATAAACATTATCATACCATACTGCTAAAAGTGTTGAGACTTTTCACAAGATTTTAAAAATTACTGAAATACCAAGTGGGAGTGAGTTGCATGAAATCTCATGGTATTTTTTAAGGTTCTCAATTTTAGCAAGTAAACTTTTTTTTAATCCTGGCAGCTTCAAACCAGATACTATGGGTAGCAATATATCTAGGAGTGTCTGTAGATGAAATAGTTGATGCTGTTTAATGTTATAATATTGGCTTTGCAAGACTAATGTGTAGTTGAGTATTGCGAGATGGAATACAAGCTGTAGTTAATGTTTGGGTGAAGCAAGCTGGAATATGGGTTGTGGCTACTGTTTGTATGAGTTAAAAATCATTAATCCAAGATTTTTTTTATCCTGGTAGGGTCAAACTAGATATTGAATAAGCAATGGGCATGTGGGCTGTCTGTGGATGGAATGACTGGTCCTGCCATTTGCTGTTCTAATTCTAACATTGTAGGACTAAGGTGTACTTGGGTAAAGCAATCAGGAATGCTAGCTGTTATTACTGTTTCTGTGAAGAAAAAAATACATTAATGTAATGATTATCCTTATTTTTTTTATCCCAGAAGAGTCAATCCAGACACAGTAGGTGGGCAGTAGGTATGAGGGGCTGTCTGTGGAAGAAATGACTAGCCCAGCTATTTGCTGTTGGAAATCTGGATTTGTTGGACTAAGGTAAATTTGGATGAGACAAGCTAAAATAGAAGCAATTATGCCTGTTTATGTGACAAAAATACACTAAATGTAACCATTATTTTCTTTTCTTGACCTGTTAGGGTCACACCAGATACCTTATGTAGGCCATGAGCATGGGTGCTGTTTGCTGATTAAATGATTGTCTCTCCTTGCAAACTGTGATTACTGTTTCTGTGAAACAAAAATACATTAATGTAACAATTCATCAGATGTTGTCAATTTTCATTATGTCCTCGACTGATTTGGTTCGGATCTGAGCCCTTGGATCTGACTCATCCGTTGTAAGAGCTCATGGCAACCTTGAACTCCCAAACTTCTCCTTACCCAGAATTCACCACCCCCATTACTCCAGATCTCGTTTGCCACTTCCAACAAAAAGATGTGGTCCATTATTCCCTCGAGCTTGGGCAATAAGTATCCACTTAAAAACTAAAATCTTTCTGTCCAATTGCTTATAATCTTTTGTAGATTCATTTTTTTCTGTCTACTGGTTCGTCTCTTGCTTACCCTTCCATAAAATCTCTGTTTTTTTTTCCTTCCCTTTTACTGTTCACGATATTTCCTGTTACTATTTATTTATCATTTGTTGACTGGGAAAGTCTGACTAGGTTCCACAGAGCCTGTTTTCAGCAGAGACCCGGGGAGAAATGCTCCAGATGCATGTCTTTGGAATGTGGGAGGAAACCAGAATACTCGGAGGAAACCCACACGAACACAGGGAGAACATGCAAACTCCACACAGAAGGCACCCCAGCTGAGAGGCAACAATGTTAACCACTGCACCACTGCACCGCCCATAGTACTATTGTTAGTACTTTCTTCCTTTCCTTTCCTTTCCTTTCCTTCTCTTCTGTTTAAAAAAAAAAGGCTTCTTTCTGTGTTAAAGAGTCATCCCTCTCCACAAAGGAGGAGCGACTACAGACTCTGGGAACTATCGCCCCATTAGCCTGACGAGTCTGATATGCAAAGCTATGGAATGCATCATCATGGACCAAATAAACAAGGACATAGGGAATCTCCAAACTCTGGATCCCACACAGTTTGGTTTTGTGAAGAGTAAATCATGCCTGCTCAACTTGGTCAACTTCTTTGAGTCAGTCACCAGAGCTACCTTGATCTGGCCAAGGACTTTGATACCATTCCCCACTTAGGAATCATAGGAGAAAATCACTAAGCTAGGCATCAACCCTTATATCACTAGGTGGGCTGCAAACTAGCTCACAGGTAGAACCCACAGTCTGAAGGTAGCTGACTCCAAGTCAGACTGCCGACCAGTCACTAGTGGAGTCCCACAGGGTTCGGTCCTGGGTCCTATCCTGTTTGGTATCTACTTCTCTGAAGTCCAGGCCAACATGAAGGGACTCTGGCTGACAAAGTTCACAGACAATTGCAAGTTGGGAGCTATTATTAACTCCCTGAGTGATGGTGACATCCTACAGAAAGGCCTCACTAAGACCAACGACCGGTGTCAAAACCATGTCCTTAAGCTCAATGCCAAAAAATGTGTCATCATCCCCTTTGGGAAAAACCCAGTTCCCATGAATTATCACATCGATGGTAGTCCACTTAACACAGAAGGCATTATAAGATATCTGGGAACACAGGTTGACAGCAGCCTCTCTTTTGATCACCACATTGCCACTGTGGTCATAAAGTCCTTCTATGTGGCACATCTCATTACTAAGGGTTTTGCATCCAGGAAGAACGAGGTTATTGTCTCCCTCTACTCTTCCCTCATTAGGCCAGTCATTGAGTACAATGCCCCATTTGGCGTGTACCTCACTAAACACCTGCAACAACTGGAGAGGTCACAAAAGTATCTCACAAAGAGGATCCTAGGCCTTAAACATTTGTCCTATATGGACAGACTAAAAAAACTGCAAATATTCTCTGCCTCATGTCACCTACTTAGAGGCAATCTCTGCTTGACTTACAAAGCCATGTCTGATCCAGCTCTGTTAGAAATGCTACATCTAAAGAAATCCCAATCCCTCCACACCACACACTCCAGAGACCTCAACCTCATTACCACAATCAACAGAGCATGCTGGAGGGACAGGTTCATAACCCAGAGACTGCCCATGCTATGGAATAGACTTCCCATACATGTCAAGCAGAGAACCTCACTGGCCCTCTTCAAGAGAAATCTTGATGAGTGGATGTGAAATAGAAAATTCACCCCAGGGATCACTCCAGTGGCTCTACTCGACAGAGGCACTGGGAACTAAGGTTAGATGGCACAATGCCAGGGTAATCCTATGGGCTAGGCTTGTAAAGGCCCCAGGGCCATTAGCCTAGTACTCACCTACGAACCTATGAATCTATAATTCTGTGTGCATTACTGCTTTTGTAATTGATGTGATTATACTTGTTCTTTCTTTTGGTAATGGCTGACAAAGAGAAGAGCCCTGCTGGGTTCATAAAATGTGGGAAATAGGGTCAGAATATCCTTATGTCTGACTTGCACACCTTGTGGTTTTTTTTGCTTAGGACCTCTCCACCTCCAGGAGAATTGCACGATCTTCCATGCTTAGCCCTAGGGCATTGGTAGATCACAGAAGCAAACTTATTCTAAAGGGACTTTTGCCTTAATCCTTTGCTGAAGCTATATCTGGACCTCCCAAAGAAATGCCTAAAAAGACAGCTGTTACTTCTCTCAGCACCTCTTCTGTATCCCCTAGGTCCTCAGAAAAATGAACAAAAAGACCTTCTTCGGATCCTATTATATTTTTGGATCATATAAAGGAGAAACAAAGATTATCCGATCCAACCCTTTTGTCACATTCGTTTAAGTCCAAATACAAGCCCTTTGATCCCATGGCTCCTTCAGATCCAAAGTCCCTGACAAGTAAAAATTCATCAGATCCAAAGACCTTGGATCAGATACCTATTCTGCCTAGGACAAGGTACTCTCCAGTGCACACGGTTCCATCTAGAGTGCCTTCCCCATTTTTAGAATGACTAAAGTCTCCATTAGCTCTATTCATCCATTCATCCAGACGTCTCACTGAAGAAGACATAGAAAGGCTAGTGAGAAAGCTCCTCTTGGCACACAGCCAGCCTGCCCCTTCCTCGACTCCTACCCCATTGGGTTGGGAAGTCCATGTATCCACTACTCCTCCTCTACCAATTCCTTCTTTGACTCCTATCCAGGTTTCAGAGCCGTGGATCTGAATTGTCCAGCACTGCCTCTTTTGGATCAGAGGATTCTGACATCTGAGACTTGCTTTGAGCTCTTTGATTCAATTGGATCTGGAGAGCTCTCAGAGCTAATTCTACCCCATGGGGTCCGAGGTGCTGCAGTCGACAAAGTTTTTGGAGCCATCTCTGCATCTCACAGCCTTGGAAATGGTCAGTTCAGGCCCAACTTCAGCCTCCAGGTAGCTGTACTCAGAGCAGAGTGGGACTAGGGATCAGAGGCTTGCTCTTTTGGATCTGTGTCCTTATCTTTTTCTGGGATGGTCTGTCTTCAGGGTTTTGGAGACAGATCTGTCTCCACCTCAGACCCAGGTGGTGCCTCCCCCTTTGGATCCAATGTCTTCCTCTCTTCTGCCTGTGTGCTTAGAGTCTCTTCTTTACAGGGACAGTCGATACCAAAACCCCAGGCTTCCCAACAGGGTATCCCGTCCTCTTCTGATACTTCCCCAGAGTACCCCACTGAGGAGGTCCCTAAGAAGAGGACATGCAAGAGGAAGTGTATCGATTCCCTCGAATCAGTCACTGAGGACATGGATCTTGATGAGGGTGAAGGGTCTCTACAGTCACCTCCTGAGGATGTCTCATTCAGAGACATCCTTGAAATCCTGAAACAGAGAGGTGGCTGGAAGCCCAGCAACCCTTCAATGGAGGAATATGTACTACTGGTGGCTTTTGGTGTTGACCCATCTACTACTAGGGTGGTCGCACCCACTGATGAGCTTCTGGAGATGGTCTTGTAATGGGCAATGACAGAACCTGACTCCATTGAGCCCATTCTGAAGAAGCCAGATAAAATTATGACCCCTCCAGAGTCTAAACAGATTTGGTCGAAAGGTCTTCATGTTGATACCATGGTACCGCTCAACTGTACAGATTTTCACAGAATGTCCAGATTTTTGCCTTATATTTTTTATTTGTTTTTCATAAAATTGTGGCTTTCTGGCAAATTAGTGGCAAATCATTGAAGACTGAAGTTGGAAAATAATGACAGACGTTTGAGTTTTAGACTTCATACCCTTCAGAAAATTCATGCTAATGCAAAACCTATCAACTTTCTAAGTTTGTAAAAGCAATATTTCAAAATTGCCCCTATTTGCACCACTTTTTTTCTGACTTTGCCCAGATATCTTTCTCTAAGAGGTTGAGAGGTAGACTCGTGGCAGCAGCCACTGGAAAGAACTTTCTGAAAAAAGTACCTCTGTCCATCCTCCTGACAAAGAGTTGTGGGCAATGGACAGATTTGGGAAGTGTGTCTATGCCTCAGTGACCTTTGTCTTAGGGTCTCTGAACTACTTGGCACATTTTACTAGACTTCCGAGGAACTTTCAGGCACTCTCAAAAGAACTGTGTCTGAAGAGGTGAAAGATTCCATCACTTCTCAGCTGGCGACCCTACAATCAATTTCCAACTCATCCATGAGGCTTATTTCTAATGTGACGGAAGGAACCTCCAGGGCAGTGGGTTCAGACATACTTATTAGGAGACATGCCTGGATGCTTTTGTGTGATTTTGAGGAGCCTTATAAGTCTATGTTCATCGATGGACCCTTTAACGGCACCTCTGTTTTTGGCCCAAAGTAAAGATACTTTGTCCAGGAGTGAGAAGGAGAGGAAGACCCTTTCTGCATGGGCATACATTTTTCAACCCCCCCAAAGATCCTTTTTGAGAAATCATCAAGGTGGTGGAAAGATGTAATTCAGAAAATCACAAGGATCTTTCCAGGACACACATGGAGGGTCTTCCCCCAGAGACAGAGGAGGAAGTTCAAATAATAGATGCCATCCTCATGGCAGAGGAGGCCTGCAACATCAGGGGTCCAGAGAATCTTTCTTTGGCAAACCCTTCCAGCACTCCTGAAAGGAGGCCTGATTGTGCCCCTCTGGAGGCAATCAGGGATCATTTGCCCCTGTACCAGAGAGCCTGGCTAGAAATAACAAAAGACATTTGGGTGCAGAAGATCGTATCCATTGGTTACATAATTCAATGTTCCCCTTATCATATAAATTCCATGAAAATCCCTGATATTTCCCCCAGTTAGGGGGAGCAGGCAGCCATTCAAATTCAAAAGTTGCCAAACAAAAGAGTCATCCAAGAGGTCCCCCCAGACCAGAAAGGCTCCAGAACTTACTCAAGATTCTTTTTAGTGCTGAAGAAAACAGGGGACTGGAGACTGGTTCTGGATCTCAGCAGTATGAACAACTTTGTTTGGAAGACAAAGTTCTAGATGGTCACAGTTCAATCGATTCTTCCATTTCTGGGAAAAGATGACTGGATGTGCTCAATAGATCTCCAGGATGCGTACTATCATAAAAAAATGAACAGATGAACCAGGAAATTCTTATGCTTCTGACTAGGATCCAGTCATTACCAGTTCAGAGCACTGCTCTTTGGTCTCACCACAGTCCCCAGGGTGTTTGTCAAATGTATGGCAGGGGTAGCAGTTCACTTGAGACTGCACAGATTCTGAGTGTTTCCTTATTTATATGACTGGCTCATCCCTCCCCGATGAGGCATCAACTCTTCGTGGCAAGAGAAAAAGTAATCCACATTTGTACTCAGTTAGGCATAACCATACATTTCAAAAAGTCACATCTTCAAATCTTAAGACTGCAAGTCAACAAGATACTTTGTAGTACCACAGTACCCACTCATCTGGTCCTACAAGCAGTAGTATCGATGGCGGCAGTGATATCCCTTGTTCCACTGGCTAAATTCCACATGAAGATTCTTCAGTGGATGTTGGCATCTCCGTGATCAATACTTCAGCTATCTCTATCCTTCCCAATTCAAACCATCAACTTGTGCAAAAAAGACCTGATGTGGTGGACCCAGTCGGAACAACTACTACAAGGCCATCTATTTGTTCCTTCTCAGTCCAGGGTCAGTGACCATGGATGCTTCCCAGCAGGGGTGGTGGGGGGGGGGGTGGAGCATTACTTGGGAAAGACAGTCCAAGGCATGTGGTCACCCAAAGAGGCCAATTTGCACATCAATGTTTTGGAGTTGAGAGCAATGCTTTTAGCATTGCAAGCCTTTCAGGATGCTCTACCGCTGGGAATGATTGTGCTACAAACAGACAATATGTTAAGAAGCACTGTGAGTGTGGCAATAGGCAATGTCTTCCAACTGCTTTCTCTTATCAACACACATCCCAGGGAAGACCAAAGTGCTAGCAGACAAACTAAGCAGGTTCATTCTGTTACCTTACGAATGATCCCTCAGCCAGAAAGTAGTGGACATGATTTTCCTCAAATGGAGCCAGCCTTGCTGAGATCTCTTTGCATCTCCCCTAAACAACAAGTGCAGCATCTACTTTGCCCTTATCACCCCGCAGAGGGAGTCACAGAGGGATGATCTTCACCATGATTGGCCCCCTGGGTTACTGTATGCTCATCCTCTGATCCCTCTGATATCAAATTTCATTCAGAGAGATGCCAGGTTGAAGAGAAAGGTCATTCTCATTGCTCCCTTTTGGCCTCAACAAATATGGTTCCCTTTCCTGTGGTCTCATTTGATCCATCAACCCTGGATTCTGGATCCATTTCCAGTCCTTCTGTCTCACCTGACAGAAATGGTTCATTCAGATCTCCAAAGCTCAAGATGACAGCTTGATTTCTCCATTTCCAGTAGTAGCCAGACAACCTATGCTCTCTTCCACAGCAGGCTGAATTCTGTTATTGTCCCTAAAATCATCTAAGAGGAAAACTTATGCTAGCAAATGGAAAAGATATGTGCAGTGGGCACTTAAAAATGATGTGGATCCTTTTTTTTGCACTGATTCATACTATCCTGAAGTTTTTGTCATTGCTTTTTGATCAAGGAACCAGTTCTTCCACAGTAAAGGTCCAGTTAGCAGCGATTTCCAATTTCCATGTTGGTCTTGATGGCTCTTCCCTTGCTTCGCATAAACTTTGTAAGACCTTTCTACATGGAATACTTCTGTTGAAACCACCAATTAAAGATCCTACTCTACCATGGGGCTTAATGCTGGTACTGCAAGCTTTGGTTCTTCTGCCCTTCGAACCTGAAAAGACTTGCAATCTCAAATTTCTTTCTTGGAAGACTTTATTTTTGGTGGCCATTACTTTGGCCAGATAAATTTCAAAAATACAAGCTTTGTCAATAAATCCTCCATACCTAATTTTTCATAAAGATAGAGTTACATTGCATACTAATGCGTCCTTTGTGCCCAAAGTTGTATCAGAATCCAACATTAACCAATCTATCCACTTGCCAGTTTTCTTCCCAAATTATACAAAAAAGGCAAATATTTGTTGCATTCACTAGATGTGCATAGGCAATTGCATTTCTACTTACACAGACAAAAGGACTTTAGAAAGTCAGATTAGTTATTTGCCTCCATTGCAGAAAAGAAATTGGGTGAGCCAGTGTCTAGAGTTTCCCTAGCCAAATGGCTCACTAATTGCATTTCTTTCATTTATGATAAATTGAATTTGCCTTTAACTAAGCAATTGCATGCTCATTCATAAAAATCCATAGCAGCTTCATCAGCCTTTCATTCCAGAGCCTCCATGGATGATATTTGTACAGCAGCAACTTGGGCTTCATCTCACACCTTCATATCTCATTACAAGCTAGACTTAGTTTCTAGAAGTAGGGCATCATTTGGCTCAATGGTGCTCAGGAATATCCTTCCTTACGGTCACCCTGGAATTATAGTACCTGAGGATTCTGTTCCATCAGTCGAGGATGGAATAAAAATTGACAGCATCAGATAAAGAAGTTGTGTACTTACCTTAACGTTCCATCTGTGCTTTCCATTTTAATTCCTCCTCAACTCCCCACCCACCAACCCCCATCCAATGTTGTCTGAAGAGCAGGCGGATAGAGCCAATCTTGGGGTCCTTCCCTAGACTTTATGAGTCCAGATATAGCTTTGTGCTTCTGTTATCTGCTATATTCTGCTTAAAAATATTTTCTATATGAGTAAAGTGTTAATCTTTTGCTATAATCTGCCAACAAGATCTGAGGTAATGGGGTGGTGCATTCTGGGTATGGAAGAAGCTTGAGAGTTCAAGGTTACCATAAGCTTTTACAATAGCCGAATGTGATTCGAGGGCTTGGATGAACCCCATCAGTCGAGGAGGAATGAAAATGAACAACACAGATGGAACATTATGGTAAGTACAAAACTTCTTTTTTTATCCTGGAATCATCAAATCAGATATTTTAGGTAGGCAATGGGAATGGGGATTGTCTATGGATGATATGATTGGCCCTGCTTTTTGCTGTTATTACTAATTCTGTGAAGCAAAAATACATTAACATAATGATTATCATTATTTTTTATCAGAATAATGGAGTATCTTTGGAAATGAACTTTAATTGTGTTAAAAGTGTTGAACCTGTGGATATGTAAACCAGAACAATATAATACACATGTGACTGTTGGCCCTGGACACTCATGGAATTTAAGGGTTTACTGAGCATAATTAAATTCAAGGCACATAAGGGGAGCTTTCCTTGAATGATTATGGGGGAAAGGGGGACCTTTCCTTGACTGATTTTGGGGGAAACATTTTGGACCTGTTTAAAAGAATTAGTTTACTGTTTACATTCTGGGCCACTTGTCTTTAAAAGATCACAGCTGTTAGATTAGAGGTTATTAATATGCTGTGTTTTGAGCATCAGGAAAAATATATTAACATTGCAAGCCATTGTTGCTAAACTGTTCTGTTTTGTTGATATGAAGACATATGAGTATTTCACCCTTGGAATGATCTGTTCTGAATTTTGTGTAGCACCTATTTGTTTCAGTTATCTAAACAAAATAAGTATATATATATATATATATATATATATATATATATATATATATATATATATATATATATATATATATATATATATATATAGTATTTTTCTTATTTTATAATATTAATATCTTTTATATTATGGGATACCTAGTATGCGTTCCCTTTGTCCACCACCAGAAAATCAGGAACTTAAATTTTTATTTACTTGTTTTTTACTTGCAGAGTGGGCTTTGCAAATGCCTTTAGTTTAGCTCTGCCACAACTTATTTAATATCGGTTCAATACTGACCCCTAGTGCAACATTCTATAAATTGCACTTATTCACAAGTAATACAGAATTTGTCAGGTTTTGTAGGGTTCTCACTCATACCTAATTTTGCAGGACAGTCCTGGATAGCTGACCAACTGTATCCTGTGAAAAAAATATGAACAATGACAAATGTCCTAATACTTTAAAAGGACAGAAGTGTACTTAACTTTTGACAACACTTTTCAAAGAGAAGCAACTGAAACCATACAAATTAGACTATTTTGCCAATAAAGTGAAAACGTTTTTTGTACTACTTGAGGTGTGACTTGCCTTGCAAAAAAGTCATATCTTCAGAGAGTGATGTCCTAGTCTGTGCTTACATTAACATGATGCATTGCTGCATTGCCCAGTGGAGCAGCTGTTAATATTACTGCCTTATACTGCTTGATTCTTCAGTTTAGTTCCTAGTTGAGATGCCTTCAGTGTACAGTCTGCATGTCTTCCCTAGGTCTGTGAGTGTTTTCATTGGATGCTCCACTTTTGTCCCACATTTTGAAGACATGATGGTACATTTGTGATTCTCCAAACTGCCTGTAGTTGAGTGTGTGCATGAATGTGTGAGTGTGTGTGCCCACGTTTGTGAATGAGTGTGCATGTGTGTTTCTGCATCTGTGTGAATGAGTGAGTGCGTGAGTGAGTGTGCCTTACGGTAGATTGATATTCTATCTACCCTTGTCTATCTTGAGACCAGTGAGAGCCAGGCTAGCTTCTTGCTCTCCTATGACCATGAACTGAATAAAGCAAATACTAGAGAATGAATGGATGAATGTCCTTTGCTGAAGGTGCTATAAAGAAATTCTTCCTGTAGGTTTTTAACAGATCTTGATGGTCTGTGACGTAACACTCAATTCTGGATTTGGCCAAGGGCCATTATCTTGGTTTTATAACTACCTGACAAGGAGGATATTCAAAGTCTGTTTAAAAATATATATTTTTCTGAGCTCCACTCACTAAACATGTCCCACAGGGCTAAGTAGTGAGCCTTATGCATTTCTCTAATTTAATCAAAGACCTTGTGTCCAGTTTCTCTCAAGTCCTTCTAACACTTCATGGTGATGACTTACTTCTACCTTACATTAGAATTTTATGTGGAACCATTGAAAATGGCTGGAAAAAAGGACTTTCTTATATCTTGGAAAGGCATTTAATCCAATAAACTGAGTATTCATTCCAGCAAATCTGGAGGCTGAGCTCTCTCAACCCAAGACTGGCACAGTCAGTCAGCAGGAGAAGGTAACCACTCACTCCACAAATACGGTCTCACATAGACCTTTCGCATCAGCAAACCAAACATATAAACACACAAAAACATACTCGGAGGCTCTAAATAAAAACCTGCCAAAGCAGCTGAGACCTCCAAATCAGACATCCAAGCAACTGCTACCCCACAACAATACCCACGTATCACATATTTCACAAAGTCAGTGTGCCACACAGTCACAGCCTTTAAGGCTAAACAACACACCAAATACACTTGTAATAGGTGACTCCATTGTCAGACACACTGACATCCCACTCACCAGACTGAACAAGGAGAAGGTCACTGTAAGCTGCCTGTCGGGTGCCAGGATCCGCCACATAACACAAGAACTCAGGTCACTCCAAAGCAAGTACAGATATGACTCCATCATTGTCCATGCTGGTGTGAATGATCTGAGATGTACCTCCCTGGACTACATGAAAAGAGACATAGAGGAGCTCTCTGATCATGTAGCCCAGGCCAGTATGACCCTGATCTTGAGTAGCATCTTGCCCTCACCAAGAATGATGCCACAGTATAAAGACAAAGTTATCAATTTTAACAATTGGCTAAAGTATTGGTGTCATTCTAAGGGGATACAGTGTCTGTCAGCCTGGGATGACATGCTCGACAAGCCACATTGCTTCACTAGGGACGGCTTGCACCTGTCACCCTTGGGCTTTCGAATACTGGCTAAGGCTCTTGCCACCCCCATAGTGCCTTTTTTAGGCAAGGCTCAAAAGACAAACCCACCTCCATAGACAACACAAGGAGTAAAAAACTAAGGGTAATGCTACTCAACGCCAGAAGTCTAAATCTCAAGATGTACACACTCGAGGCTCTCCTCAGTATGGAGAATGTCGATATCTGTGCAGTAACAGAAACCTGGTTCAAGGCTCCCGAGAGCACCCCAGCACTACCAGGTTATAACTCATACCATGCTTTTCAGCCCCAAAACTTGGACTGAAATACAAAAGGAGGGAGAGTATCCATATTCATCAAGGATACCCACACCTCCAGGTTAGTGGCACTGCACAAAGCATTGGAGACCATCCATGTGCAACTAACAGTGGGCAAAACTGCCTTTCAGTTTGTAGCCTGCTACAGATCACCCTCCCAATCTCAGGAACCCCACTCGACTTTCCTGAGAACACTGGAGAATATGAAGGTCTCTCCAAACACCATAATATTGGGTGATTTCAACTACCCAAACATTGATTGGGTAAACTACTCAAGTCCCAACACCCTTGCCCAACGGTTCCTAGAATTTATAAACTCAAACGCTATGGAACAACTGGTCACCACTCCCACAAGAGGGAACAACATATTGGACCTGGTCATCACCAACATGGGGACTCTATGTTCCACACCAGAGGTAAACCCCTCATTGGTAAGATCAGACCATAAACTAATCTCACTGGACATCCATATCCCGTCCCCTCCCCCAGACAAGGAAACCACTGTGAAAAATTTCTCAAAAGCAAACTTCACACTTCTTAAAACCGAGGTAGAATCCTTCAAAGCCCCCAGGCCAGTGGAAAATACTGCCCAAACTGTAGAATCCTTTACAAACGCATTCTATGAGCACCTACAGGAATGCATGGATTGTGCTATCCCAAATAAAACCAAGACTCACTCCTCCAAAAGCAGGAAACCTGTCTTGTGGACCCCGGCCATAAATAAGCTATACAACAGAAGGAGGAAGCTACTACATGATAGAGCAAAATCCCAAAAAGGGAAGGCATCTCTGATCAGTACTAGCAAGAAACTATGATCCCTCATAAAATCATCAAAGGCCAGCTTTGAAAGAAGAATTGCCCAAGACGCTAAAGATAATCACAAGGCCTTCTTTAGTTATGTCAGGAATCTGGGTGGCAATTCCCAGATATGTTCTGAGTTAGTGCAAAATGGCAAAAAATACACTGAACCCACAGACATTGCCAACATCCTGGCAGACAGATTCAGTGCAAACTTCTCCCCCCCATCCCCCCCAAAAGAGCAAATGTCTATCCCAACTGAATGTAGCCTCCCAGACATCACAGATGCACAGGTGAAAGCTGCCCTCTCCTAAGCAAAAAACACAGCATCAGTGGGAACGGACGGTGTCCCGGGCTGCGTCTTACACGAGCTCCAAGAAGAACTGAACCCTCACATAAAGTCACTGTTCAAACTCAGCCTTACTACAGGATATGTACCCAAAGAATGGCGTACAGCAACAGTGGTCCCGTTCCACAAAGGTGGTGCCACAACGGACCCCGGGAACTATCGCCCTATAAGCCAGACTAGTCTGGTCTGCAAAGCTATGGAGCATATCATCATGGAACTCATAAACAAAGACATTGGGAACCTCCAGACACTGGACCCTACCCAATTCGTTTTTGTTAAGGGCAGATCTTGCCTCTTAAACCTAGTTGACTTCTTTGAAACAGTCACCAAGGCCATAGATGAGGGGAAGGTAGTCCACACAGCCTACCTGGACCTCGTAAAAGCCTTCAACACAATACCCCACTCAGGCATCATAAATAAACTTACCAGCTTAAATATCAACCCCTATGTCACAAGATGGGTTGCAAACTGGCTCAGGGATAGAACCCACATGGTCAGAATTGCAGGTGCCATGTCAGACTCTAAACCAGTTACAAGTGGCGACCCACAAGGCTCAGTCCTGGGACCCCTCTTGTTCAGTATATACTTCTCTGAGTTACAGGTTAACACGGGAGGACTATGGCTGACCAAGTTCGCAGATGACTGTAAACTGGGAGTCATAATCAACTCTCCAGATGGCACAAACATCCTCCAAAAGGGTCTCACAGAGACGGATACCTGATGCCAGAGCCATGGCCTCAAGCTAAATGCCAAAAAGTGCATAGTCATCCCCTTTGGGAAAAACAAAGTGCCCACAAATTACCACATAGGTGGCAATCCATTAAGTACGAAAGAAGTAATTAGGGATTTGGGGACCCAAGTAGATAGTAATCTCTCCTTTGACAATCACATTGCCAAAGTGGTTAGAAAGACCTTCTATATAGCCCACCTCATCACAAAAGGGTTCACATCTAGATCAAGAGAGGTCATTGTGCCCCTCTACTCATCACTCATCAGGCCCATAATTGAGTACAATGCCCCATTTGGGATGTACCTAACCCGACACCTGCAGCAACTGGAGAGACCCCAAACGTACCTCACCAAGAGGATTACGGGCCTCAAACAGATGCCCTATGCAGTTCGACTAAAGAAACTCCAGCTCTACTCAGTTGCTTACCGCCTACTCAGAGGTGATCTATACCTGACGTACAAAGCCATGTCTAAGCCAGAATTAATGGACATGCTCCACCTCAGCAAATCCACATCCCTTAGAGCTACACGCTCCAGGGACTTGAACCTCAGCACAGCAATAAATAGGACATGCTGGAGGGACAGATTCATATCCCAGAGGCTCCCCTCACTCTGAAACAGAATCCCAGTTCATATTAGACAGAGCCCCTCACTGACCCTCTTCAAGAGAAATCTTGACGAGTGGATGGGAGATCGTAAGTTTACCCCTGGGATCTCTTCTGTGTCCCTGCTAGACAGAGGTACAGTAAACTAAACTTAAAGGGCTATCTTCTGTGACCTACTATACAGAGGCACAGTTAACTAATATAAAAGGGAGGCGAAAGCCAATCACACTCTGGCTAGGCTTATAAATGCCCTAGGGCAGATAGCCTAGTATCTACCTATGAACCTATGAACCTATGTTATTTGAAACAGTGCAAAAAACAATAAATCAGTGGTATTTCATGATCCCTTAACACATAAATCAAAGAAACAAACAAACCCAAACTCATAAATATTTGTGACTATGGCTTAATCCCAGCATGTCTTTTAAGTGCCATGTGGGCTTCACTGTTGATAAAGTCCTTAGATAACAAAAACCTGCTATATAATCTCAATATTTTGCACCTTTGAATCTTGAAGAGTATTTGGAATCAGTGTATGTGACACTGAGCAAGTCATTTAACCAAACATTGCTCTATGGTCGATCATCAAAAAGGACTGTGTGTCCAGTGGGTGTACCTGACTAAAAATGTGTATTGTTAATATTATTATTATTTAAACAAAGAGCAGCTATAACAAAAATTTTTCAACCATAGCCAAGGATAACCATAAGGCTTTCTTCAGCTATTTCTACAAGCTAAAAGGTAGGACTCAGATGTGTGTTGAACTAATTGTGGATAATATCACACACACTGACCCTGTGGAAATTGCAAATCTGCTAGCAGACAGGTTTGGTGAAAATTTACCACCCCCCACCCTCCACCCCCCAAGCATACCACAGACCGTGTCTTCATTATCTCCTCCTTCCTGCATCTCCAAAGAACAAGTCATCAATGCTTTCTCCAAGGCTAAGAACACAGCCTGCATGGGACCAGATGGCATTTCGAGCTGCATTCTTAATGTTCTCAAATAGAGCTAGCTACTCTATTAGGCACTCTATTCAACCACAGCCTGAGTACTGGCTTTGTCTCCCCTGAATGGAAAACAGGAACTGTTATCCTTCTCCACAAGGGCGACTTGGCAACAGACTCAGGTAACTATAGACCCATAAAGTTAACCAGCCTCATCTGTAAGGCAATTGAACGAATCATCATGGACTTCATACATAAGGATATAGGTGACCTTCAAACCCTAGATCTGTCCCAGTTCTGGTGGACTTCTTTGAGAATGTGACCAGAACCATATATGAGGGCAAAGCCATGAACACAGCCTATCTTGACTTCTCCAAGGCCTTTGACACTATCCCACATTTGGGCATCATTGACAAACTAGCCTAATTAAATATCAACCCCTATGTTGTCAGGTGGGTTGCAAAGTGGCTCACAGATCAACAACACTCTCAGTAAAAGTAGAACACATTACCTCTACCAGCAGACCTGTCACCAGTGGGGTTTCACAAGGGTCAGTACTGGGCCCCTCTTTTTTGGCATATACTTCTCAGACGTCCAGGCCAAAACAGAAGGACTGTGGCTAACCAAGTTTGTGGATGACTGCAAATTAGGTGTTATCATTGAATCCCCTAGCGATGTCAGCATACTTCAAAAGGGGCTTACACAGACCAATGACTGCTGCTAAAGCCACGATCTTAAACTAAATGTTAAAACGTGCATCATTAGTCCCTTCAGTAAAACAATGGCCCTGCTGATTATAAAATAAACAATAATACCCTAAGTACCAATCCAGTAGTGAGAGGTCTGGGAACACAAGCTGACTGTGATTTCAACTTTCACCACTATGTGCCTACTGTGGTTAGGAAGGCATTCTATGTTGCTCACTTGATTAACAAAGGCATCACCTCAAGGGCAAAAGGGGTTATAACTCCCCTGTATTTGTCCATCATCAGGCCTATTACTGAATATAATGCTGCCTTTGGTATGCACCATACCAGACACGTACAGCAACTTGAGAGACCTCAGAGATTTCTAACTAAGACAATTCAGGGTCTCCAGCACACATCTTATACGGATAGACTGAAGTCAGTGTACTTAGTAGAATATAGACAACTCAGAGGTCACTTGTGTCTGGTTTACAGGGCTATCTCTGACCCAGCTCTTATAGAAATGCTGCACATCCATAAGTCAAATGGAACTAGAGTCACCCATGCCAGGGACCTAGATCTATCCTGCAATGTAAACAGGACATCCTGGAGAGACAGATACATCTCTCAATGGTTGCCACTCCTCAGGAATAGGCTTCCAATCCATATCAAGCAGAGTACCTTCATGACCGTGTTTAAGTGCAACCTAGATGACTGGATGGAAAACCGTAAATTTCTGCTGAGGATTGCCCCAGCTTCTCTCTGGAGATGGGTAGTCCTTGCTAGAAAAACCTTGGGCATAGATGATATCTCTCATCTAGTATTATATTGGGATTTAATGGCTAGGCTTGTAAAGACCCATGGGTCAATAGCCTAGTAATATCCTACGAACCTATGTCCTTCCAATGATTGCACTCAGCTCCTGTCAGAGCACCAATACATGCCTAACAATAGTCAACAAAGCATGTAGATTCATACTGCTGTCAAGCAGATATGAACACCATGGTATCTCCATGAAAAATGCCATGTGGCAAACTACCATTACCCATGTTATGTTCTACTTTCTGCCATACCTTTAAACTGTTACACTTGTATGTCTATACTTGCAAATATTCATTAAGATCATTTAAAAAAGATGCTGCCTTACTTAGAAATCCATAACTTATAGGTTCATAGGTGTGTACTAGGCTAATGGCCCTGGAGCCTTTACAAGCCTCATCCATAGTATTGCCCTGGCATCATGCTGCCCAATGTTAGTTCCCAGTGCCTCTATTGAGTAGAGCCACTGGAGTGATCCCCTAGGTGAACTTTCTATCTCCTATCCACTCATCAAGATTTTTCTTGAAAAGGGCCAGTGAGGTGCTCTGCTTGATATGTATGGGAAGTCTATTCCATAGCATGGGCAGTCTTTGGGTTATGAACCTGACCCTCCAGCATGTTCTGTTGATTGTGGTAATGAGGTTGAGGTCTCTGGAGCATATGGTGCCAAGGGATTGGGATTTCTTTAGATGTAGCATTTCTAACAGAGCTGGGTCAGACATGGCTTTGTAAGTCAAGCAGAGATCGCCTCTTAGTAAACGATGTGAGACAGAGAAAAGCTGGAGTTTTTTTGAGTCTGTCCATGTAGGACATGTGTTTAAGGCCTAGGATCCTCTTTGTGAGGTACTTTTGTGGCCTGTCCAGCTGTTGCATGTGTCTAGTGAGGTACATGCCAAATGGGGCATTATACTAGATGATTGGTCTAATGAGGAAAGAGTAGATAGAGATGATAACCTCTTTCTTCTTGGATGTAAAACCCTTGGTAATGAGATGTGCCACATAGAAGGACTTTCTGACCACAGTGGCAATGTGGTAGTCTAAGGAGAGGTTAGTGTCAACATGTGTCCCCAGATCTCTTATAACACCTTTAGTGTTCAGTGGACTACCATTGATGTGATAATTTGTGGGAACTGAGTTTTTCCCAAAGGGGATGATGACACATTTTTTTGGCATTTAGCTTAAGGCCATGGCTTTGACACCAGTCATTTGTCTCAGTGAGGCCCTTCTGCAGAATGTCAGCATCACTTGGGGAGTCAATAATGGCTCCCAGCTTGCAATCGTCTGCGAACTTGGTCAGCTACTGTCCACCCATGTTGGCCTGGACTTCCAAGAAGTATATGCCAAAAAGGAGAGGACCCAGGTCCGATCCTTGTAGGATGGGACTCCACCCGTGACTGGTCAGCAGTGAGACTTGGAGTCTGCTACTTTTACACTGTGGGATCTATCTGTGAGCCATTCAAGTGATATAGATGTTGATGCCTAGTTTGGTGAGTCTATCTATAATTCCTGAGTGGGGAATGGTATCAAAGTCCTTGGCTAGATTGAGGTAGGCTGTATGAACCACCTTGCCCTCATCCACAGCTCTGGTGACTGACTCAAAGAAGTCCACCAGGTTGAGCAGGCATGATCTCATAGGTTCAGAGGTTCATAGGTAGGTACTAGGCTATTGGCCCTAGGTCCTATATAAGCCTAGCCAAATGGTACCCTGGCTTTTGCCATCCAAGAAAATTATTTTCCTGTGCCCCTGACACGCAGAGCCACAGAAGTGATCCCTGGGGTGAATTTCCTATTTCCAATCCAATCATCAAGATTTTTCTTGAAGAGTGCTAATGAGGAGCTTTGTTTGATATATATAGGTAGTTTGTTCCAGAGTATGGGAAGTCTCTGGGACAGGAATCTATCCCTCCAGCATGTTCTGTTTATTGTGGTGACCAGGTTTAGGTCCCTAGAGCGTGTAGCTCGGAGGGATTGGGATTTCTTTAAGTGGAGCATGTCCTACAGCTCTGGGTTTGACATAGCTTTGTATGTTATGCAGAGATTGCCGCTGAGTAAAGCTGGAATTTTTTGAGATGGTCTGCGTAGGGCATCTGTTTGAAGCCAGTAATCCTCTTTGTGAGGTATTTCTGTGGCCTTTCCAGTTGTTGTAGATGTCTTGTGTGGTACATACCAAAAGGGGCATTGTACTCTATAATGGGTCTAATGAGTGATAAGTAGAGGGGAACAATGACCTCTTTTTTCCTGGATGAGAAACCTTTTGTGATGAGGTGTGCCACGTAGAAGGATTTCCTGACTACTGTGACAATGTGATTATCAAAGGAGAGACTACTGTCCACCTATGTACCAAGGTCTCTTATCACACTTTCTGTGTTAAGTAGACTACAGCCTATGTGGTAGTTCATGGGTACAGAGTTTTTACAAAAAGGATGACAATGCACTTTTTGGCATTGAGCTTGAGGCCATGGCTTTGACATCAGGCATCTGTCTCAGTAAGGCCCTTTTGCAGGATGTCCAAATCATTAGGAGTTTTGATTATGGCTCCTAGTTTGCAGCCATCTGCAAACTTTGTTAGCTAAAGACCTTCTGTGTTAGCCTGTACTTCAGAGAAGTAGATACCAAACAGGAGAGGACCTAGGACTGAACCCTGTGGTACTCCACTTGTCACTGCACTGAAGTTGGATTTAGAGTCTGCTACTTTCACAGTATGAATTCTGTCAGTGAGCCAGTTGGCAACCCATCTTGTGACATAGGGATTTATACCTAGTTTAGTGAGTTTATCTATAATTCCAGAGTGGGGGATGGTGGCAAAAGCCTTGGTGAGATCTAGATAGGCTGTGTGAACCACCTTACCCTCATCTACGGCTTTGATGGCCGTTTCAAAGAAGTCTATAAGATTTAGCAGACATGATCTGCCTTTTCCAAACCCGAACTGGGTAGGGTCCATAGTTTGGAGATTACAATGTCATTGTTTATAAGTTCCACAATGATACGTTCCATAACCTTGCATACCAGGCTCATCAGGCTAATGGGGTGGTAGTTCCCGGGGTCCGTGGTGGCTCCCCCTTTGTGTAATGGGATAGCCGTTGTTGTGCCCCATTCAGTGGGCACAAAGCCTGAGGTGAGGCTATGATTGAACATGGTATTAGGTGGGGTGCCAGTTTGTTCTGTAGTTCATGTAGAATGCAGCCTGGGATATTGTCAGGTCCCATGGATTTTGTGTTCTTGGCTTTGGAGAGTGTGTTTTTTACCTGTGCAGCTGTGATTACAGGAACTTTGCATTCTTCCAGTATAGAGATGGGCCCTTTAGGGGATGAGAGAGGGGTAAAGTTAGCACTGAACCTATCTGCCAGGATGTTGGCAATATCAGTTGGTTCTGTATATTTAGTGCCATTGTGCTAAAACTCAGAGCAGATCTGAGTGTTGCCATTGAGATTCTTGACATAGCTATAGAATGCTTTGTGGTTGTCTTTAGAATCAGTGGCGATTTTGTTTTCATAACTAGGTTTGGAGGATTTCATGAGGGATCTCAGCTTCTTACTGAGGCTGACCACAGAGTTCCTCCAATCATGGGATTTTACACTTTTTTGCAGCAGTTTCTTTCTTCTGTTGTAGAGTTTGTTTATGGCAGGGGACCACCAGATTGGCTTCCTTTTTTGGAGGATAACATCTTTGTTCTGTTAGGGATTGCATGATCTATGTACTCGTGTAAGTGCTTATAAAGTGCAATTGTATAGGATTTAGCAGTCGTACCTCTATTGTCCGTCAGCATGGGTGTCATGAAGTTTGCCACTTCTGTCTTAAGAAGCGTGAAGTTGGCTTTGGAGAAATTTTTTACGGTGGTTTCCCTAATGGGGGGTGGGGGTGGGATGTGGATGTCTAGGGTGATTTGCTTGTGGTCGGATCTGACCAACGAGGAATTGACCTCTGGTGTGGAACACCGGTTGCCCATGTTGGTAATGACCAGGTCTAGGATATTGCTGCCCCTGGTGGGGGTGTGGATAAGTTGATCCAAGGCGTTGGAATTTATGAATTCCAGAAAACGTTGAGCACAAGAATTGGTACATGAGTAGTTTTCCTAGTTAATGGTGGTGTAGCTGAAATCACCCATTATTAGGGTGTTAGGTTGTACCCTAATATTTTCCAGTGTATCAAGAAATGAGGAGCGGGATTCCTGGGGCATGGTGGGGGATCTGTAGCAAGTCACAATTTGGATTGCGGTCTTGTCCAGAGTTAGTTGCACTTGGATAATCTCGGATGGATTATGCTGAGCAACTAGCCTGGAGGTGTGGATATCCTTAATGAATATGGACATGCCTCCGCCTTTAATGCTTTGGTCCAGGTTAGGTGGCCGAAAGGTGTGGTATGATATATAGCCTGGTAATGCAGGGGTGCTCCCTGGAGCCTTGAATCAGGTCTCTGTCACTGCACAGATGTTGATGTTCTCCATTTTAAGGAGTGCCTCGAGTGAGTGCATTTTGAGGTTTAGACTTCTAGCATTAAGTAGCATTACCCTCAGATTTTGCTTGCTTGTACCTGTTACGGTGGTGAATTTGTCATTTGAATATTGCCTAAAAAAGGCACTATAGGGGTGGCAAGAGCCTTAGCCAGTATCCGGAATCCTAAGGGCGACAGGTGCAGGCCATCTCTGGCAAAGCATTGTGGTTTGTCGATCATGTCATCCCAGGCAGACAGATACTGGATCCCCTTAGAATGACACCAGCTTAGCCAATTGTTGAAGTCAATCATTTTGTCCTTATACTGTGTTATCATTCTGGGTGATGGCAGAATGCTACTCAGGGCTAGGGTCATACTTGCTTGGGCTACAAGATCGGACAGCTCCTCCATGTCTCTTTTCATGTAGTCCAGGGAGGTACATCTCAGGTCATTCACACCAACATGGAGAATGACAGAGTCATATTTGTACTTGTTGTGGAATGACCTGGGTGCATGCTTTATGTGGGGGTTCCTGGCAACTGACAGGCAGCTGACAGTAACTTTCTCCTTGTTTAGCCTGGTGAGTGGAACATCAGTGTGCCTGACTATAGAGTCACCTATGACTAGAGTGTTGGGTAAGTTGTTATGCCATATGGGCTGTGGTTGAGTGGCACACTGAGTTTGTGGGCTATATGTCATTAGGGTTGTGTTGGGGGATTGGAGGTTGCTTGTGTTTCTGCATTGGAGGTCCCTGTTGCTTGGTTAGATTTTTTTTGAGAGCCTCCGCGAATGTAGGTGTGTGTTTTGTGCTCCTATGTGTGTGTTTTGGTGGTGCAGGTTTTGGAGGACTATGTGATGAGTGCGGTGTGGTGCAAGTGTTTACCTTCTCCTCTTGACTGTCTAGTCCAGTCTTTGGTGAAAAGAGCTTTGCTTCCAATTTGGCTATATAAGTGCATCTCTCACAGGTTGTAGTGTTGGGTGGTAGGAGGAGAGGGTTGTCTGTGTACATGAGGCAATTGCTGCATTGGATAGGTACTTATTTATTAAGTACTAACAACTGTTTTCCTCTAGACAAGTGAAGAATGTTGAGTGCTGTAGTATTTTGTAGCTTATTTAGTGCTTACAATGAGTTCTGAACAAGTGCTGAGCTCAAAGAAACAGATCTGAGTGCTGAAGCTAGAAAACTGGCTAGTTCTAAGAAGCAAAATTTAGCTAGAAGGCTTCCCTCCAACACAGAAAGGCTTGGGGGCTCAGAAGCTTGCAAACAGTCCTGGATACAGCAAATCTGTATCTGGACTAGACAACTTACAGGAAAGGCAGGAAACAAGCTTAGAAAATGTATTTATTTTTTTTGTAAAGTGGAAAGGGGAAAGGAGGAGCAGAAACTAACTGGATTGGCCTTCTCAAATGTTCTCCCTGGATTAGGTAGAATGAGGTAATGACACAAGACTGGGAGGAGTGTCCCAGATCAAATTTACAGTAGGGGTGAACATACCAATAGGGAGGGAGGGTGGGAAACAAAAATCAGAACAAACTAACCCAACCAGATGCTTAACAATTGTAGAAAATTAATAGTTAATACCTCACACACAGTGAAACTAGCTAGTAAAGTATATGCAGACAATAATACCCTTCACAAAACCAAACTGCTTTGGGTCCAGAGTTTGGAGATTCCCTATATCCTTTTTTTAACTAGGGTCTATGATGATGTGCTCCATAGTCTTACATATCAGACTCATCAGGCTGATGGGTTGACAGTTCCCAGGATCTGTTGTTGCTCCCCTTATATGGAGAGGGATGACTGTAGCAGTGCGCCATTCAGAAGGGACAGATCCTGAGGTGAGGCTGTGATTGAACAGGGCACACAGAGTGGTGCCAGCTCACTTTGTAGTTCATGTAGAACACAGCCAGGGATATTGTCGGGTCTCATGGAAGCTGTATTCTTGGCCTTGGACAGTGCAGTTTTAACCTGTGCAGCAGTAATACTGGGTGCCTGGCATTCTTCAGGTGTTTTGATTGGTCCTTTAGTGGGGGAGACAGGGGTAAAGTTGGCACTGAATCTGTTGGTCAGTATGTTGGCTCAGTATAGGAGGTACCATTGTGCAGTAACTCAGAGCAAATCTGGGTATTGCCGTGGAGATTCTTGACATAGCTATAGATGGCCTTATGGTTGTCTTTAGTATCTTCTGCAATTCTGCCTTCATAGCTAGCTTTAGAGGATTTTATGAGGGATTTCAACTTTTTGTTGAGGCTAATAATGGAGTTTTTCCAGTCTTGGGACTTCACCTTTTTCTGTAACAGTTTCTTCCTTCTGTTGTAGAGTTTATTAATGGCAGGGGACCACCAGATTGGCTTCCTTTTTTTGGAAGAGAGCATCTTGGTTCTGTTGGGTATGGCTAGTTCCCATGCATTTATGTATGTGTTTGTACAGTGCATTGGTATATGATTCAGCAGTCATGCAACTATTTTCCATTTGTATGGGTGTTGTGAAGTTCACCACCTCTATTTTTAGAAGCCCAAAGTTAGCTTTGGAGAAGTTTTTCATGATGGTTACTTTTGCAGGGAGTGTGGGTAGGATGTGGATTTCTATAGTAATTAGTTTGTGGTCGGATCTAACCAGGGAGGAATTTACTATTGGTGTAGACCAACGATCCCCCATGTTGGTAATAACCAGGTCAAGGATGTTGCTCCTTCTGGTGGGGTAAGAATGAGCTGGTCCAGGGCATTGGAATTAATGAATTCTAGGAAATGGTGGACAAGTGTATTTGTGGTTGAATAGTTTTCCCAGTTAATGGAGAGATAATTAAAGTCACCTAGTATGAGGGTGTTGGGTTGGACACTAATACTTTCCAGGGTGTCTAGGAATGTGGAGTGACAGTCTTGGGACATGGTTGGGGACCTAAAGCAGGCTATGACCTGAATTGCAGTCTTGCCCAATAGCCTGAATCACTGTCTTGCCCATTGTTAGTTGTACCTGAAGTATCTCTGATGCATTATGCTGTGCTACTAGTCTGGAGGTGTGCATATCCTTAATGAATATGGAGACACCACTGCCTTTGTAGCTTTGGTCCAAGCTCTGGGGCCAAAAGATGTGAAATGAGTTATAACTTGGTAGCACAGGGGTGCTTTCTGTTGCTTTAAATCAGGCGTCCATTACAGCACAAATGTCGATGTTCTCCATTTTTAGAAGGGCTTCGAGCAAGTGCATCTTGAGATTTAGACTTCTAGCATTGAGCAGCATGACCCTCAGATTGCATTTATTTATAGGTGTTACGATGGTAATTTGGTCTTTGGAACACCACCTAAAAAAGGCGCTAAAGGGGTGGCAAGAGCCTTAGCCAGTATCTGGAAACCCATGGGTGACAGATGCAGGCCATCTCTGGCAAAGCATCATGGTCTGTCAATCATGTCATCCCAAGCAAACAGATACTGGATCCCCTTAGAATGACACCAGAAACTTAGCCAATTGTTGAAGTCAATCATTTTCTGTACTGCAGTATCATTCTGGGCGATGGTAGGATGCTGCTCAGGGCTAGGCTCATAACTTTTCTCATTTTGTCGATGACAAAGATTTTAGTAAAGCAGCACCAGCCAGTAGGAATGCAGAACCATCAGACATCAGGAATTAAACTAATTGTAGTATTTTCAGAATCAGACTAATGAATAATCTCACCAGCTGTACTTGAAACACCAGTGCTAGGAAAACATGTAAAAAGAACCAATTGTGTGATAATCTCTTCATCCACATGTATTTTCTTCCCATATCGTAAATTTTAAAGCATCATAAGCTTGTACGTGAATATCTAATCTTGCATGGAATATAAATACTGATAATGCCAGTCATACATTTCTATTCTAAATTCTGTGAACTTTTAGATACCTAATTCGGTATAATGTAATTTCCATTAAGCAATGTTATTTTATTTTTTTGTAAAAATAATAATATTATTTGTAGAAATATCTGTGTAAAATGTTCCAGTGTATACTCTTATAAGGATTTATAATATGCAGCAAAGTCTGGGTGCTCCATTAAAAATTTGATGCAAACTCAGTGGTACCAAAGACTGAGGTCAGAGAGGAGCTGATTTTAATCTCTATAGGTAGGAATAGGACATTATGTTTAGTTATAAGCTGACTAGGCTGATGGAAGCTAATGTAAGAGCAGAAGAGGAGCGGTTGACAAGTACTCTGCTCGGCTCTCATCAGACCAGTCATCGAGTACAACACTCCCTTCAGTATGTACCTGACCAGGTACTTTCAAAAGCTTGACAGACCACAGAGGTTCCTCACAAAAAGAATGCAGAGAGTAAACAACAAGTCCTATGCAGACCATCACAAAGCCCAATCACTGTGCTGGGTCTCCTAGAGAGTGCCGAGTGGCAGTCTATGCCTAGCCTGCAAGGCATCCTCTGATCCCACACTGATGGATCTGTTGCACATCTGCACAATAAACAGTATCATAAATACCTGATCTAATAATCTAAACTTTGTCTGCAACATAATCAGGACATGTTGGAAGGACAGGTATGTGTCTAAAAGATTACTTCTCTGGAACAGGCGTCACATCCATGTGAAGCAAAGCTCATCCCTAACCCTATTTAAACATAACTTGAACCAATGGGTGGGAAATTACACATTTACTACTGGCTTGGCACCTATATCCCTAATGGACAGGGACAACCAATGAACACTTGATATATATAAGCCTATATCGTAACCATGAAATTCCTTGGAGTACTGACACGTCAGCAATGTTTGGGTAACTTTGGGGTAAGCTTGGATAGGATTAAAATGGCTCTTGGGCTGATAGCCCAGTAAACAGCTATAAATCTAAAAGAACATAAGATATTTGCATGATTTCATTTTGCAAGAAATGTAATGCTTGATTTCAGCCTCAAGTGCAGTTTGATTGAATCTAGTCATAAACACATGAGTACAAATACAGATATCATAGCCAGACAGAAAAGTAGATGGGTTATATTCGTCTGTTACCAGGCTGTCAGCTTCAGCATCACAAAGTGAAGAGAAATTAATGAACCAGTCAGATACAAAATATTTACAACAGAGAATAGTTACTGTGTGTGTGTGTGTGTGTGGGGGGGGGGGGGGGCATTTCTATACAGTGGGTGGTTTGAATGGCACACAAAACCAAGAAAAGAGACATTTAAGGGTACTGCAGAACAGGTCAGGAAAAAATAAATCAGACATTGCATATATTAAAGCGTCAAAGAGCAAAGAGCAGTAGGGGAGCTTACAGAGATGAAAAATAGGGGATTCTAGCTTTCTAATTAAGTCATTTCTAGGGGAGTGGACTTTAGAGTGGCTGAACTTATTATGAGTTCCTTAAAATCACTAAGTTGCATTAGAAATTATGCTCAAAACAAATGATAAAGGGTGGTCAAGTACTCCCTCAACACAGATGTGCACACACACACACACACACACACACACACACACACACACACACACACACACACACACACACACACACACACGCATGCACACACGCACACACGCACACGCTCACACGCATGCACGCACGCACGCATGCACACACGCACACACGCACACGTAAACACAATTAAAAGTGTAGTCATTCTGTTGCTCCATCTCTCCTATTTTACATAACGTTACTAACGCATTCGGCATTTTCAATGCAGACATGCTTTTTTAATTATAGAAAGACTACAGCTGTTAACACTTATTCATTTTTTAATGACTGAATTGGTTTATTGTTTTTTTTTTCTCACTTATTACTTGTAAATGGCTTGTGGCTGCAGAGAAGTCCTTCAGACTCCATCTCAATATGGTAGCAAGTATTTTATGCATAATAGTGGATGTGTCATAATACAACAGGGATGAAGCATGCATGACATTCTGGACATCAGCATCACTGTGCAGATATGATAATATCTACCATTCTCCCCAGCATGAAGTTAAAGGTTCATTTAATCATTTCAAAGAACATAGGAGACAAATGCAAAATGAGTTGGAGGAAATGTTCCACTTACATTTTAATATTAGTACAATATAATTTTGTGTTACATCACTACAACCTGTCAAATGTGTTAAATCACTTTGTGAAAGTATTAGACAGAGACCTGAGCTAATGGTGGGATGGGGTGTATGTGCCCCATTGGCCAGTGTGTTTCCACCATAAAGCCCAGCAGCCCAAGGTCATAAGCTACTAGCCAGTCGGTGTCCAGTTGCCAAGTATTACCTGAGTTAGGTCTGTTGAACGAAAGTTGGACGTAAAACCAATCAGCCTGCCAAACATGAACTAATAATTGCCACACTTAATGTACGTTCACTGACAGGATGTGTCTTGGAAGTGGATGACATGATAGTAAGGATGAGGCTGGACATTCTATGTATCCAGGAGACAAGGTGGAAGGGTAGTGCAGAAAAGTCACTTGGTTTACTGAAGTTCTGGTGCACTGGTTATGTGTATGGCCCTTATTTATCAAAATGTCCACTGACATGGGTTCAAATCTCACCTCTGCACATATATCTAAACATGTGGAATGCTTTTATAGCTGTGCACTTGTATACTGATGATCTTAAGGCACATGGATTGGTTTTTCAGATGTTCATTACCCACTGTACTCTGCCTTATCAGACCAATCATACAGCACAATGCTCTCTTTGGGTTGTACTTGACCAGGCATATACAGCAACTAGAATGACCTCAGAGGCTCCTTACAAAAAGAATACAAGGCATAACAAACCTGCCTTGCACAAAGTGCCTTAAAGCCCTTTCCTTCTGCTCAGTCTCCTATAGATTGCTGAGTGTTGATCTGTGTCTGGCTTACAAAGATCCACAAACCCCACACTAATGAATCTTCTGCATATTTGTAAGTCAAAGAGTACCAGAAATACAGGGTCCATGGACCTGAATTTTGTCTGTGACTTAAACAGAACAACTGGAGAGACAGATACACTGGAGAGACAGATATTATGTCCCAGAGACTGCCCCTCCTATGGAACAGACTTTCCACCCCTCTGAAGCTAAGTTTGTCTATTACCCAATTTAAGCTCAACCTAGACTAGTGGATGGGGAATAGAAAATTTACACCAGCCTGGCATCCATGTCCCTTATGGACAGTGATAGCTTATAAATGCCTGTCCCTCAGTGTCCTGTTTGGATACAGGATGTCATTATTCTTTTGGGAAAACTTGGCTAGGCTTAGAAAGGGCCCCCAGGTTGTTAGCCTAGTAACAATCTATGAATCTATGACTCTGAATCTGAGTGAAAAAATTCAAATATGTACCGTTTTTCACTTGCATTAATGGATTTTTGTTCCTTGTTGTCAAAAGTAGAGGGTAAACTTTCAACATGAAAGCAGTTGTAAGTTAAAATGAAATCCCTTCTAATCAATTTACAACTGACCAAATGTAACCGTGTCATAAACAAGATATAGAATATATATATATATAGAATATAGTTTATTTTATTAGAGACTTAGAGTTTGGTTAGAAATGTAGGGCTTTAAATTTTAAGTGTAACGTGAAATTTTGTTAAGTTTTGATTGGACCATTGAAGTCATGTGATTACTCCACAATGTATTTAAAAGTGGTATTGTACTTAGTTGATTCATTCTGAAGAAGTTCTGGTAATAAAATGAATGAAAGCTCAGATTTTTTTTTTCTTGGTGTGTTTTCATACAAAGAATGTGTTTTTGTTGATTTTGTTGTGACAATAAAAGGGTTGTACTTTGACAGTATCAGAAATCTTCCATTTTACAGAATGAGTAGAAAGCAGTTATACAAGATTTACATAATAAATATACATACATGGAATAATAACGATATGACAGTTAATAAAAAATAATTGTACATACATAGATTAGTAAATGAACTAGAATTATAATGATATGACAATTAATGAAACATGACAGTTAAAAGAAGAATACATTAAAACATTAGCTAATACCAAGCTTAAAAGAGTTTAGTTAATTTTAAATGAAATCAGCTGAAAACAGATATTGAGTAAAATGAAGATAGTGAAGTAATTATAGGATGAAGATGGTTACAAATTATGAAGGAATATTGAGGAGGTCCAAGTAAAAGAGAGACAGAGATAATAGTGGAGAGGGTTAGATGGTAGTCAAATAGAGATTGTAAAGAAGTAGCTGTATTATGGCCAGTTACATAAAGAGTGGTGAAAGTAAGGGTATGGAGATGATCCAGGAGCAAATGAAAGTATTGCAAAAGATGAAATAGTAATCTCTTTAGATGTTTTAAACGTCAGATACAATGAAATTGGTAAACTTGGTCCTGTGACACAGAGAGATGAAGCCCTGACTATGACTCAAACAACCCATGTTTGTATAGCTACATGGGTACTGGAAGGTCCAGATAGGAGAAGAAGAACTTGAGTGTCAAACACCATCTCACTCATTCCAGAGGGAGGGAGGTGGCCAGGCCTAGTGGGTGAGTGACCAGTTGTGAAAGAAGCTGGACAGATTTGTTTGAATACTGCTAAATTGGAGGACAGGCATATGCAGAAACACATATACATCTGTCAGAGCAGGCAGCTATTTCAGGATCCACAAGCCACCTACTGAAGAGGGATTAGGATGGGAACTTTACTACTATAGGACTGGTATCTGGATCATGTGGGTAGCTCTCAACTTCCAAGAACACTAATGGACTAATAAAGTTTCCTGGACATAAATGAAAGGGTCATAGAGCTTTCACCTTGTCTGGGGATACTTGTCTCTTACCCCTAAAAGAAATGAATGAATCAGTAGAGCACAGAAAGACAAGCCATTGGACAAATCATGTAGGGGAGAGAAAAGGAACAGTAACATTATCTTCCACATAACTAGCGGTATTTGTTTTGCATGTACAAGGTAGATCATAACTGCATGACTATCAGATTGTACATTGGCCATCATGTCATACGAAATGACATTTACAGTAAGGGAACCAACATAGAGAACTTATATATTTGCTTTGTGTGCTGTGAACATGAATTGCAGATACAGAAAGCCTTTAGAAGTTGGGATGATCCCAATACCAACAAAGTCACACAATGTGTTAATGAATTAATATGTGCTGGCAGCATAAGAGGATTTTCAGTTATAGGTCCTGAGCAAATTTAATCCAATTAAAACCTCCTGTAGGAAATTTTTTTGGAAAAAATAACATTTTATTAAATAAAGTTCAAGCAAACTTTACCCACATAGCTGGATGGAGCTATGAGTTCACTAAATAATAACAACAGAGACATTATAAAATATCTTGAGATTAAGGAGCCACTGAAATCATGCAACATCTCTATTATTTTACAGTTTTGTGGTGCTTGATTAACTTAGATGGCTACTTCTGGCTTTCTCCCAGAAGAATATGAGGATGCAGTTGCTAAAATACAGCTGTGTCAATAATGGGTCTAATTAGGGATGTGTATTGAAGTATAATGACATTCTTGGACTTAAAGATATACCATTGTAAATCAATTGGATAAGGCAGAAGCATCTTCTAATGGCTGTGAATATATGGTGGTCAAAGAAAAACTCATTGTCACTGAATGTGACTAAATGTGTCAGTCTTGAGGAAGACTGGCATAGGTGCTTAAAAATTCCAAAGGCAAATTGCTGCACTTTTTTGCAGTTACTTTAAGGTCATGGTCATGGCACCATTTATTTGTACATGTTAGCATTTCTTGTAGGATTAAGGCATCATCAGGGGAATTTATGATATTACCAAGTTTGCAGACATTAGCAGACTTAGTTAATCAAAAGACCTTGACATCACACAAGTAGAACCAAAACAGAAATTCCATGGAGTGGGCCTAAGTCAGTATAATCAATATGATACCTCCTACGCTCAATTAAGACTGCACAGAGTGCATCTGAAAGCTTGTGGTGGGGAAAGTATCTGTTGTCAAACTGTGCTTTGTCCTTTTCTCTCACCTTACTTGTGTATGCTAGCCCTAACCCTAACCTTGCCCCTATCCCCAGCCTGACACATTATATTACCAAAAACATTTTTCCTAAGAGTATCACTAAAAAACACAGGTAAAGACACATACACAATACCTACACAACAACAAACGCTTACACCATAGAAGCTATCAACTAACTTAACCCTAACTCAAACCTTAAATCCCAAACATATCAATGCATCTAAACACACACACACACACACACACACACACACACACACACACACACACACACACACACACACACACACACACACACACACACACACACACACACACACACACACACACACACACACACACACACACACACACACACACACACACACACACACACACACACACACACACACACACACACAAAACTAAGCCTAATTCCTACCTTAACCCTTACTCTAAACCTAACCTTTTAAACCTCACTTACCTGCACACAGGCACACCTCCCTAAGCCACGATACTCGAAGATCTGGTGTTCAACATCTTCTGATGCTGACAATGTAAACATTCAACTTAAAGTGCACTTACTGCATTTTAAAATTATTTAAATATTTGACAAAGTTCATGGAAACCCCATATATATATAAAACTGTTAAGGAAGCATTTATTACAGGCTGCTGTAATGCAGAGTTTATTGAATCATGCAGTTGTATCAGATTACAGGACAGGCTGCTGCTGTACCTGGCTCCTTTGCAAACAGGAATGAAGTCCTGTCTATGACCCACATGCCCTGAGATTTATTAGCAGCATGGATGTTAGAAGAGTCTGGTGGTGGTGGTGGTGGGGGAGGGGGGGGGCCCACTAGTTCTGGCTCACCATCCTGGAAGAAGGGAGGAGGTTCGACCTACTGAAGTGTCAGTACCTGCTGGAGACAGGTGTGCATAAAGTATACAGTTCAGGTGCATGTACATGGCACTACTAAGCTGCATTTACAGAGAAGCCTTCAAGTGAGTGTGTGCGCGTCTGTATGTAGGAAAATACATACCTGCATGGGAAAGCAATGCAGGCCATTGTTTCTATGGGTCTGCATGTCAGCTGTTGGAGGTGGATGTCAGGCTTAAAAGTAAGGAAAACCATGATGGCTGCCTGGATGACAACCTCCAACAATTGACTCTTATCCCTCGAGTCAACAAATGAGCTGAACAATCACAAAATAGCTAATGGCTGACAGCAGATAGATAAAACATGTGTAAACATATAACAGTAAATCTGCTACTAAGAAATAGAGCTTTTCACTGATAGCATGCTAATCTGTAACAGCCCATGTTTTAAATGTATTATAAAACAGTCTATAAAATGAGCAGGGAGCAAAGCCATGGGGTTGTGAGGTTGGCTGATAGGACAGGAGAGGAGTTGGGCCATTGTTCTAGATGTATTCTAGCTGTGTGGTTGAAGTATCTGGGGAAGATCAAGGATATGAGGTATCTAGGACAAGGGAGATTCAAGGTGGAGGTAAAGGAGCACAGAGGAATGGTATGAGAAGGGGGTGGGAAGTGAGGAGATAGATGTCATGTCTTGTGGGCCTTGAGTAGCACAAATAATGTCCCTCCTTTTCCGGCCTTAAATGAGAAGATCAGTTTGTCCAGTCTCTGGATGTGCTCCTTCCCACCTATCCTTTGGATCTTTGTGGTGGCTTTCCTATGGATTCCTTCCAAACACTTGATATCATTCTCCTTATATAGCCTACATGACTGCATGTAGTACTCAAGCTGTGGTCTGACCAAGACCCCTTAGAGAGAAACCATTACCTCTTTGTTCTGAAATCTGTCCCCCTAAAGGTACGCTCTGCTATTCTGTTTGCAGATTCCACTGAATCCACTTTTATTTCACTCTGCTCCTGGTCCAGTCCAGGTTTGATCAGAACCCCAGGGTATTTTTCTCTGCTGCTGTCTGGCTCCCTTTCCCATGTGATACTTTATACTAGGGTTGTTGTGCACTAATTTACATGTGCTTTCTTTGAACCTTGTCTACCACCTTTCTGCACATCTGTTCAGCCTTACGAAATCCTTCACTAGAATCATCAACTCCTCATTCACTGCTACTCCCATCTTTTTAACAGCAACAGAATTGATCCTGTTCTCTGTTCCAAGAAATACGTCTGAGATAAACAAACTGAAGAGTCCCGGACCAAGCATAGACTCCTGTAATTCTCAACTAGTCACTTTCCTAATTCCTGACATTGTCCGTCTCACTTCAAACCATTATGTTCCACCATTCAACCATGCAGCTTTCAAGTTTCTCAGTCAAGGTCCTACTCCCAATTTTACAATTTTCCTATCAGCATAACTTTGCTGAAGCTGTTGTAGACTGTATCTACTGGTACTATAGGAAAAGAGCCCTTTGATTGAAAAGGAAGATAAATATAGGTATTGATATTGTTAGCCGTGGTTATCATAAGCATTATTGTTATTGCTATATCTTTTATTGTTATTAATGCTATTCAGTATTGCATGTATACTGCCTTTGCTACTTCAGCCTTGATTGTATTTATTAATTCTGCCTTCATATATTGCTGTGTATTAATCTTGCTATTTTCCTGGCATATCATGTAATGACATGTAAAAAATACTGAAAATAGAGGGCATGAAGCATAATATTTAAAAGATTTGTGTCCCCTCTTTAGCAAGATACATGCAATTAAGATTTTCTTAGTACAGAGGCTTTTGGAATGTTCAGAAATAAACATGCAACATGAGACTGAAACACAGGCCTTATCTAAAAGACATTTGGCTAACATCTACACTGAGTATATGTTTTCAGCACAGACCAAAAGTCATAAGACATCATAAGTAACATTTCAGGGCCGGATATAGAAAACTCTACACCATTCTGCTTCTTTGACATTAAGGGGCCAAGAGGCCAGAAAAGAGTGATAGACTCACAGGATATAAAAGAAATTGATAGCTGCAGGCTGCTCCACCTTCTGGATGTGATGTTAACCAAAAAAATAATATACTGTGGAAAGCTAAGCAGCTAGGGCAAAGGCTGGACTCCGTCAACTAAAGAGACAGAACAAAGAACTTCCCAAACCTGTCGGCCCTGGAAAGATGTATACCATTGTGAAGCTCATTCATTTTGGTCAGTCAGGAAGAGTCAGACTTTAAGACCTGTCAAAGGTTTCAGACGTCAGACATCAGACTTTCAGACATTCATCTTATTGCTTCAGTCATAATTGGATGGCTGTTTGCTGCTGTCTATCAAGCAGACAGACTCCAAAAGTGCTCTGCTGAAGGACTGACATAGCTATACACTCTGGAAAAAGTACCCAAAGACTGTGATTGCACCTTGCCAATTCTGGGAATGGCAAATCCAAAACATAGATCCATTCTCAGTGAAGGAAATTGGAGTGTGCCAGAGAGGGGCATTTAACCAGGAATCCCCTGTAACTGAATTGAACTTCTGCCCACAGGAGGAACCCACATCAAAGGGTGATGAATATTATCATCAGTTTTGTGGATATCCTAAAGAGAGTGTGGATAGAGAATGCAAAACTATTTCACAGTCTTTTATGCCTGCTCCTCCTCTGGCTTGCCTCTTTCTGTCTCTCTTACTCCTAACTGTTCTGCTTTTAAGTTCCTGCTCTTCCAGCACTCCAGCATCTTCTGTTATCTTTATCTCTATTAACTGTGCTTGTCAGACTCTCAGTGATTGTTTACACTGAGAGGATGGGCTAACCACCTCCACGTTTCCTCGTTACTTTAGGCTCTGCTCCACTCCCCTACTGCCCATTCTCATCCACTGAACATCCTTTCCTTTATCCTTTTTACATCCCCCCCCATTTCCTCTGACAAATTATCAGAATTTTCCACCTCTATATCCTATCAAACTTATCTGCAGCACATATCTTATAGTTAAAATCAGTAGCATAGCTAAGGTGGGGCAAAAGGGGTAATTGCACAGGGCATAAAGTCTTGGGGGCAAGATCGGCAAACCAACCCGTCATTCCCATTCCCAAACAATCTGTAGTACAATACTAGCTTTTAAAATCCCATATTCCATTCTAGTCAAATCTGAGAGCTGCAGTATTCCTTGTGTGGACTTTTAAAAGTAAAAGATTTCATTCTTTCTTTCATTTTAATAAACAAAGCAAGCAGTTTCACTTCTGGAAAAGAAAGAGATATCATTAGAACAACAGCAGAACTTTACTGGTAACTTCTGTAGACAGAACATTGGGCTACTAGCATTTGGTTGCTCCATAATCTAAAACTTTACCTTATTTAGGCTCAAGATAAATACAGAATGTAAGTTGCTAAATTCATTTTTAAACTAAAAGCAAATACAACTTGATTTAGAAAAATAAAATAGTTCATACAAGAAGGAGTAGTCTCTATTTACCTTGATACAAATTTTACCACAACAAGCAGGTAACCTAGTTCAATAGTTAAGAAGTCCTAGTCTTGATTTATAGATCTTTGTTGCAGTGTCAAATTAGAAAAACACAGTTTTGCTTTTATCTCTGTGCTGTTCCACAAGGGATCTCTTCTTCAATTACCAGCAACAGACTCTCTCTAAGATTTCCAAAATACAACATTTAAGTCGAAGTAATATTTCTAACTCTGGTTTCAGAAAGTCTATCACTTAGCACAGATAATTAAGGCTGTGAACTATTTATTGCTTCCTGTAGTCAGAAGTACAATGTTTGATTCCTTCCACCTCCATTTGCCTACTGTGTGACTTTTTTTGCCCCCCCCCCCCATTGCTTCACACCTTCCGGCTTACCCCTGTATTCCCATCCATTGCCAAGATTGCCAACTCTTCCATCCATAACTCCGATTCTGGCCTGTGGCTGGCAATGGAACTCAACCTAAGGGTGTCTTAGCAGCTCCTGCTATCAACTGGGGGAGGATTTTTTTTGTTATGACCTACCTTCATTGCTTTGCTCCTTTACCCTCCCCCACACTCAACTTGTAATAATGTAAGAGGGCATCTCCCCTCTATGGTCCATGTCTCACCTCAGGGAGTGCCAGAATGAATGTCCCTCATCCTGGGATTGGCATGCCCATCCCTCCCTGTCAGCTCCTTGGATGCCTAAGCTGCTAATTGAACCTGGCCCACCAGGTCTGTAGTTGAGGCTTTATCGCTGTATGCCATTGTGCAATTCACTTTACCAGACAGTGCTTGTAGATCACTCCTAAAAAATGACACTTTGCCCAGAGTATTTAACTGGTTAATAAACAGATAAAAAATAAGTAATAAAACACAGATCGTTTCCTTAATCCTTTGCCTTTAACAGTATCTAGGGAATATTACCTAAAATGCATACTGGAGTATAAATGTGACTGCAGTAGCATGCAGGATGTCCTTCATACTGTAGCACACTTCTAGATGTTGTAGTTACATAAGGATGTACCATACACTGAGCACAACATTCATTACTTCTCCTGCCACCATGCATTTGATTATTAAAGCTGTGTGCATGGCAGTGTGTTCTTCTCTTTGCCCACAGGGAATTCATAACAGTCATATTTCTCTGCAACTCAATCTCACTTCAGCCATGTGTCCCCAACCAAATGTACTACAAGGAAATGTTTTGCTGCCTAGGTGCCTGAACCCCAATATTTGAACATGATGCAACACAAAGTATATCTCACAAAGGAAAAAGTAGTTAGCCAGTTCTGAGAAGTGTGCAAAGCCACTAAGCATAACATGGAATGACAGATAACTGTTTTATTACTACAAGAGGTAGGAGAACAAATTATATAGCTTATGTGAAGCCATGGTATGATTATGCAACAGACTCTCAGCTAAAGAGCATTTAGGAGTCAAATAAAAATTATGAAACATATAAGTTTACATATGCAAGACAGGAATAAGATAATCCACATGAATATAGTATGCCAGGCTGAGGGCATTACCTAGAAATTGAATTTGATTTTACTAAAATTAACAGAGAAACATTGATACAAATAATGCAGTCCTACCATGGTGGCAGGGTAAGGAGGAAAGAACATTAGCTGAGATGGGAATTACCCACATAAACTGCTAGATTACACCAGATTCACAAAACAAATATCAGAAAATCAAGCAAAAATATCTGGAAATGTAAAAATAAAGACGTTAATAGAATATAAGCAAAGGAAGATGCAATTAATAAAATAAAACAAACTGAACTGAGATATGCAAACAGATGAAAAACATGTAAGTGCTATAGAAAAGAGACACAGTTGCAAAAAAAATACTGTTAACGACTTCCGGTATGGCGGCAAGGCAGCAGCAGGAATAAAAAAGATGGAAATTACTCATAGCTGTCAAAATTAGTATTCATTTCTCTCCAGTGACAAAAGGTGAAGCCACCAATGGTGAAATCAGAAAGGGAAAAGTCATCCTGAAAGCTGCAGAATTTATAAATCAGCAGAAAAAATGTAGAAGGAAGGAGGGAAACCCTCATTAGAATCAACAGCTAGCACAGCTGACCCCAGCCACAACGAAAATAAAAATGAAACAGGTTTATGCAGAATTTGTTAAGGTCAGTGATATACTGAAGGATTATAAAGAATCCACAAATAAGATGCTGCAGATAGTGGAAGACATACTTCAGTGTTCCAGATGGACAACAGGTTACTGAAAAAGACCTAAGTGAAACAAGGGAAGAAATCCTGTCAGTTATGTGGAAAACAAGGCACAAAAAATGCAGGATTCCTGGGTATATGTAGAAAATGATTTTTCAGTGCAGACCCAGGCTAACAGGACTCCATTTCTCCCAGCTATAGAAAGTATAAAGAACAGCATCTGCATTTGAAAATGCTTTATCCACTTCATAGGTTCATAGGTAGGTACTAGGCTATCGGCCCAAGGGCCTACGTAAGCCTAGCCAACAAGGTTCCCTGGCTTATGCCACCCAAGAAAGTTATTTTCCTGTGCCACTGTCGAGCAGAGACACAGAAGTGATCCCCGGGGTGTATTTCCTATTTCCCATCCACTCATCAAGATTTTTCTTGAAGAGTGCTAATGAAGAACTTTGCTTGACATAGATGGGTAGCCTGTTCCAGAGTATGGGAAGTCTCTGGGACAGGAATCTATCCCTACAGCATGTCCTGTTTATTGTGGTGACAAGGTTTAGGTCCCTAGAGTGTGCAACTCGGAGGGATTGGGATTTCTTTGGGTGTAGCATGTTCAACAGCTCTGGGTTTGACATAGCTTTATACATTAGGCAGAGATCACCTCAGAGTAGGCGATATGCTACGGAGTAAAGCTGGAGTTTTCACTAAGGGTTTTTATCCTTTAGAACTTAAGAACTACTCAAATGACAATCTACTGATTGAGGAACTATCACACTATCTCCAAGAATCAGGAAAGGAAAGTGAAGGAAGTGGAGTATTGGGGTTTAATCCTAGTCAAAGATGCAGCAGTAATACACATTCCTACGAGCTGATGTCTGCAAAACCTTTTCCACTGTTCCAGAGGAAGATGTTGGAAAATGAAGCAGGTTAAGGAATGTTTGAAGAAATTGAAGGAAACTATGGACATGTGTGAGACAGAGGATATAGAAGAGGAGACAGCTGAGTCAACTTGAACCGAAAACTCTTAAGTGAATGTATCATTTTATTTAGGGTTATTCTTTCCTACTATACAAAATAACTTATAGCCCTTGATTATTAAAGACTCGTGCATAAATTTAATAACTGACATATATTTAGAGTATTGAAGCTGCATTGGGTTAAAGCAAAAAGAGTGAGTATGACTTGTATCACCATTTTTGCATTTCTATTCCTTCTAGCTATTGGCAGTATGTCAAAACTTTAGATTTTAATAATTGGACATAAAGAGGAGAGACTTTCATGTTTAAATATCACTTGTCAACCATGTGCATTACTATGAAATAAATGAGTTAGTTTCATGTCTCTGCTGTGTTTTTTGTGACTCAGGAAGTTGGGAAGGAGGCATTACTGCAGAAGAATAAGTCAATTGGTAGGTAAAATGATCCCAACGTGAGCATCATAGAAGGATGGATCTGTAGGCCAGGCTTGGGCAGATGTAAGTACACAGATGGTAAACCTTGTACGGGCAGCAGATAGTTCTGAAACAAAGGAATAAACTATCAGTGACACAACATATCCCCATTACTACTACAGTGTTGGAAGCATTAATATGTGTATATTGGGCTCAGTCTGTAACTACCTTGGAAGATACACAATTGAAGGAGGTAGCTTAGTAAAATGAGGGGAGGTAGACCCTAATTGATGGGATGTCTGGCAGTAGTAAATTTAATAATGTGATAATAAACAAATGTAACTTGGCTGGGTTGAGAGGTTGTTTACTGCAAAAACATAATGGCATCACACCTGTTCATCTTATGTGTAAGAGCACAAGCTCAAAGAATGGGGAAGAAATTTATATATAAAGTTTTATACATAGTTAAAATTTCAGTTACATTTGATAGCATTCAAAGTTATGGCATGGATGATTTTTTTTTATTTAAAAGTGAAGGTGGCTGGAAACATTTAATATTACAAATGGAGAGACCAACAGAGTGGCCTACAGTGTTCAGTTTGAATACCAATATCTCTGCTGTGTTGAAATCGATTCATTTTGTGAAAGAGGATCTTGGAATGTATTAGCCGCATTAGCAGTAAGACGATATCTTAGTAAACAGCATAAAAATACAAACTTGGAATCTAAATGGGCTGACATATTAGATTATGTGTGAAAAAGTGTTACCAAATTTATAACAGTACCACTCAGGTAGTGATACTGCAGGAAATGCATATGACAACTGATGAACTTAACTTATAAAGTAGGATGACAGGATGCTATGATAGTATGGAAGCACAGAGGACTAGGGGTATGTTGATACTATTAAAGGGGAATGTTGGGATAAAAATCAAAGAGGAATGCAAAGATAAGGAGAAGATATGTGTTGGTAAAGGGCACCTGGTAGGGTGAAAAGATTATAGGGGGGGGGGGGGGGTTAGTCTATCTTCTACCCAGAACCAAAATACCAGAAATAAAACAAATATCGTAGAATGTAGTAGCTTTTCAGGAAGGTAGTACTTTACAAAGAGGTGAATAGAATGCAACTATAGTACAAAAGATGTTTCGGGGTGCAAGAAAAACACAAATTCCAGCTGAAGGGAGGTATCTTGATAGATGCATGTAAGTATTTAGGCTAGTTTATGTTAAAGATGGGCCCCAAAGAGAATTAGAATGCAAATATTATATGGCAAAACACCACATGTAGGCAAGATTGGACAGAGTTTATATAACAAGGGAACGTTTATATTAGGTTCACAGAAAAACTACACATCAAATTTACTGCCTGGTCATGCCCAGGTGCAGCCTGAATTGAAAGAAAGAATGGGAACAGAGTGAGAAAGCTATTGGCAGTTTCCCATTTATTTTTTGAAAAAGAAAGTCTTTGCCTGCTGGATTGAGCATATCAGAGGATGACTTCTCACTGGGATGGAATGGGGGAGAGAGAATTAATTACACTTCTAGTGGGCAGGCAAACAAATGAGCTGTGGAATAGGAGTCAGAATAACTAAATAGAAGTTCTAAGTAGGATTTAATGTTTGCAAGGGTCAAACAGGGGAGGGCTTTTGGAAGAGCAACTTGAACAAGCTAAGAGTAACATTCTGATTCATTTAAAAACACTGAATGATCTTAGGGCCCAGACATTAAGGTGAGCATACTTCAGAATTACCCAGGAAGCGATAACAAGACCTGCATAGAGAGTAAGTGAATGGGAGACTTGGTATATAACTAAGGTGAGACATCAAGCCACCGGGAAACTGACAGAAGACTCAAGGGATATTAGATTAATTATAATGGATTTTTACAAAAGATTATATTGACAGGATTCTGGGGTAGAAGCAAACAAGTCACTAATGAGAAATTATCTAATTGAACAGAACATATCACAGCTTAATGATGACAACAGACAGAGATTAATTGCAGAAATGACAAGAGAAGCAATTTTGGAAATAGCAATGAAACAAAATACTGGGAACATGCTTAGAACAGATGCTATTCCAGTAGGGATGTGGAAAATGGTAAAAGGTAAGGTGTTCAATGCCTGGCATGTCTTCTTTAATAAAGTTTTGTGGAGAGGTGAAGCATCGGCCTTGTGGTGTAAAGCCATAATAGTTTTGATTCCAAAAAGAGGGTAAAGACTTGCCAGACCTAGATGTGTATAGACCCATATCAATCTTGAACCATGACTGTAAGAACTGCTAGATAAACTAGTAAGACGTGATCAATGTGGCTTTATACTGGGAAGGCAAACTTTTGATAAGATAATAAGGGCTATATTAATTCAGAAGGATGTCAAGGCAAACAAAGAAGTGATGCTTGGAGGGTTAAACACTGAAAAAGCATTTGATAGGCTAAACAGGAGATTTATGTGAGAAACATTAATCTTTGAATTTCACAGGGCATGGGTAAAGATAATATTCAATACCTATTAGGGCTCAAGTATATACACAAAGTGCACAGGGGCTCTGTCAGTGCCCATTCACATTTTGAGGGGTATAAGGCAAGGTTGTCAAATGTCTCCATCATTAAATTTGGAACTCCTGGGGGGACTTACTAGGTAATTACAAATAATGGATTTTCTCTTGGGCAGTTTACAAGAAAAAATATCATTATTTGTAGATGATGTAATATTATACTTAAACTCAGAGAAAGACCTGAACCCCCATTTTAAGGAGTTGCATGTTAGAACAGAAAAGAAAATTAAGGTAATAGTGACAAATTATACTCTCACATATGATATGGTGCAACACCATCTATATTTGTGTGGGCATGTGAGAATGAAATATTCGGAGTATGGTTAAAAAGCGGCTATCTAGCTAACAGCTATGGAAACATGGCACGAAATAACCTTAAACATTGTTACCAAATTAAGAAAATGTAACTTGATATGTATGGAAGAAGGTAGTAAATAACTGGTGTTTAAAATGTTTGTAGTCCCACTAATCTTATATTTAGGGCAAGCATATTTTAATCAGCCAAATGAGAACATATGGAAGAGGTTTACGCAAAACATAAAACAGTGCGTCAGGAGAAAATGGTGTTACTGAAGGTTCATAGGTTCATAGGTTCATACTAGGCTATCTGCCCTAGGGCATTTATAAGCCTAGCCAGAGTGTGTTTGGCTTTCGCCACCCATTTTAAATTAATTTTGCTATGCCCTTTTTCGAGGTTAGTATACTGTGCCTCTGTCTAACAGTGACACAGAAGTGATACCCAGGGTAAACCTACGATCTCCCATCCATTCATCAAGATTCCTCTTGAAGAGAGTCAATGAGGGACTCTGCCTAACCTGGACTGGGATTTTATTCCAGAGTGAAGGGAGCCTCTGGGTTACGAATCTGTCCCTCCAGCATGTCCTATTTATTTCAGTGCTGAGGTTCAAGTCTCTCGAGCGCGTAGCTCGATGGGATTTGGATTTTCTGAGGTGCAGTATGTCCATTAATTCCGGGTTGGACATGGCTTTATACGTCAGGCACAGATTGCCTCTGAGCAGGCGGTATGCCACTGAGTAAAGCTGGAGTTTCTTTAACCGGGCAGCATATGGCATCTGTTTGAGCCCTTTGATCCTCTTGGTGAGGTACTTTTCGGGTCTTTCCAGTTGCTGCTGGTAAGGTACATCCCAAAAGGGGCATTGTACTCAATTATGGGCCTGATGAGGGATGAGTAAAGAGGCACGATGACCTCGCCTGATCTAGATGTGAATCCCTTCATGATTAGGTGGGCTATATAAAATGTTTTTCTAACCACTTTGGCCACGTGGTTGTCAAATGAGAGATTGCTGTCAACTTGGGTCCCCAGGTCTCTAATTACTTCTTCTGTACTTAATGGATTACCACCTATGTGGTAATTTGTGGGCACTTTGTTTTTGCCAAAGGGGATGACTATACACTTTTTGGCATTTAGCTTGAGGCCATGGCTCTGGCACCAGTTGTCTGTTTCTATGAGGCCCTTTTGGAGGATGCTTGTGTCAGCTGGAGAGTCGATTATGGCACCCAGTTTGCAGTCATCTGCGAACTTGGTCAGCCACAGTCCCTCCGTGTTGGCTTGTACTTCCGAGAAATATATACCGAACAAGAGAGGTCACAGGACTGAGCCTTGTGGGATGCCACTTGTAACTGGTTTGGAGTCTGACATGGCTCCAGCAATTCTAACCATGTGGGTTCTGTCCTTGAGCCAGTTTGCAACCCATCTAGTGACATAGGGGTTTATATTTAAGCTGGTGAGCTTATCTATAATGCCCGAGTGGGGTACTGTATCGAAGGCTTTTGCGAGGTCCAGGTAGGCTGTGTGGACCACCTTCCCCTCGTCAATGGCCTTGGTGACTGTTTCAAAGAAATCGACCAGGTTTAAGAGCAGGATCTGTCCTTAACAAAGCCGAACTGGGTAGGATCCAGTGTCTGTAGGTCCTCAATATCTTTATTTATGAGGTCCATGCTGATCCTTTCCATAGCTTTGCAGACCAAGCTAGTAAGGCTTATGGGGCGATAGTTTCCAGGATCCGTTGAGGCACCACCTTTTTGGAGAGGGACCACTGTTGCTGTACGCCACTCTTTGGGTACATATCCTGTAGTAAGGCTGAGATTGAACAGTAGTTTTATGTTTGGGTTTAGCTCTTCTTGGAGTTCATGTAGGACACAGCCCAGGACACCGTCTGGTCCCATTGATGCTGTGTTTTTTGCTTTGGAGAGGGCGGCTCTTACCTGAGCATCTGAGATGTCAGGGGGGTAGCACTCTGCTGGGATAGATATTTGCCCTTTTGGTGGGGAGGGGGGGGGGAGTTTGTGCTGAACCTGTCAGCTAGGATGTTGGCAATGCCTGTGGAAAGGAAAGGAACTAATAGACCTTGAGGTTTATTTCAACATCACACAGCTGATTCAACAGAACAACAAACACCCTAAGTGATCAACTGCATGCTAATGAACATAGCAACACTAGAAAGAAATCCCGAGTTCCCAAGGGTGAGCCAGAGATTGATATATACAGAAGGATGCGGGTACTCGCAAATGCAATGGAGGCTCCTTCTGTGCTTTGTAGATGAATCTTCAGTGTTTATTCATCCCTATGGTGATAGGGAAGTTTTTGTTGAATCACAGGCTGATTGCAATATGAAAAACTTAGTTTATTTAGCTTGCTGGATGTCATGCAGGTCTTTCTATGTAGACAAGACAAATAGACACCTACCAGAAAGAATCAGAGACCGTTTATATTGTGCCCACAAAGGCATGAATTATAGTGCTGTTGCCAAACATATGAATAAAAGAGGAAATTGGCATGATTTTAAATTTTTAGTCTTGGAGGTTGTATATGAAAGTGTTAGGAAGAGTGACATTGTTAACATCACAGAAAGAGCTGAACTGAAATGGATCTTGAGAATGAGAACACATCAAGGGCTGGGTTTGAATGATTATGTATCTATTCAACCTGTCCTTAAGGCACAGAAACTTAAGCGATAATGAGTTGTTTCTTGCAGGCATGCGTTTTGCAATGTCTTTCTCATGTATTTATGTTGTTTTTATCATTATTTTTTTTTTTAGTGTCACACAGATGATGTTACTCTACTTACTTCAGTTGTCCTTGTATTTGCCCAAATGGAAAAATATGTTGCTTCATGATGAAAGACTGCCACTGGATCAGCAAATTATGAAACTGGTTTTGGACAGAACATCTGGCAAATGATAGGAAGGTAATAGAATATATAGAGGTCTTCACTAGGAGAATGTTTAAAATAAAGCTAACTTTGCTATGGAAGAAGCAACAAATGTCTGACAGAATACAATATTAATAGAACAGAAAGAGCAAACTTAGTCAGTATCTCAGTAGTCTGAAGAAATAGGAGCAAAGGCACTACATTTATGAACAGTTAACACAGGGTAACACAGGGTGTGGATATGAAGTCATTGGCCAACATTAAAGAGACCTATAGCTTAAGAGACAGAAACACTAAGCATTATTTGTGATTATGACTAGAAGTAAAAAGAATCTTGCAACTAAGCTAAGGTACCTGTATAAACAAGGAATAGCTGATTTTCTCATAGAGGTTTGATTAGAGGTTGCAGCAACAAAAGTACTGAGCAGCACTTACAAGGCTTGACTAGATGTAAAAAAAAAAACAATGAGATAAAAATTAGAGAAACATGGAGTTGGAAACTGGATCAGCCTTTAACAGCAGAACACTGGACGCAGTTGATGTCAGCAGCAATATATGCAACTAAATCAAGAAGATTTAGGATCTTTACTTAGAAGTGTCCACACAAGAATTTCTATATGCCTGAGAAAATATTTGAGAAAAAAAACACTCAATAGCCTCAAAATATAAAAATGAAAACAAAGCAGTAAATCCATGATGTTGTGATGAAGACCTTTGTTATTTGTTGAAAGTGCTTAACTGTATAATTTTGTGTTGATAAACTATTGAACTTCAGAGTGGTGTCCCCCTTTTTTCCAACACAGTGGATTCACTGCTTTGCCTGAGAAAATAGTTAAGATTATCCTTCAAGTTTATGAGATGTGCTGGAGATGTGAAGAAAGAGTGATAGGAACATGGGACATTTTTTATGGTATAAAGAGCTTCAGAAATTCAAAATAGACATATCACAAATAGTGAAGAAAACGGGATGGAGATTGAGACACTCCGATGACAGAGGGCGTAATATTGCGTAACTGATCCAAAATGGAAAAGCCTAGACATGTCAAATCAGTCTTAACAATACTGGTGAAAGTAGTTAAAAAAATGTCACTAGAAAAGAGAAGTGGAAAGAGAAGCCAGCCATAAATGACATCAGAAAGCTAATGAATGAACTAAAAGACACGGAGATGAAGGCTATACAAAGGGGTGTGAACAAAACATTAGTGAAAAAGGGGGTGATCTGAGAATGGATTTAAACACATAATGAGGATGACTATGAGGACATTGTTGGATACCCATAGCATGGGTATAGAAAGTTTGGCACATTATGGGTTGCACAGTGAATTAATTAACAGGGGTTTCAAGGTAACGGTCTTTAGCCATGGCTCTTGTTTAAATAATTAGAAATTTGTTAGCTTTTGATTTATTAGAATTATGTGACTGTAAAAACTATACTATAGGGAGCAATGTCTGCCTCAAGGCAGATACTGTCAATGTAACAGAGAAATGAAAGGTTATAATCTTTGTTGTAGTAAATGAGTTCATATATATCTAAGTTGGGTAAAGTTTAAGCAACATGATATGTGTAAAGATTATTTACTTGACACCATGTTGACATTAATATCTACAGGGAAATTTTAAACTGTATTGTACAGTGTAGTCTTTTTTTTTTATTATTAACTTGAAAAAGAATAAATATTTCCTTTCTTTTAAGAAAAGTGCCGCTAACATATTCTCATAAGGGACAGTTATGTATAACTTATCTTTATAAACAATACATATGTTTTGGCACTGACCAGTTGTCAAAGGGGTGTGGGCTCAGTTGCATGCCTGTTGTAATGAGATAAATCATGTTATACCTGTCTTGTAATTTTTTTTTCTGAGATATTTAACTGCTGTTTTTCTGAGAACTGTCTGAAATTCACTTGCTAATATAAATGTACTGTGACAGTTTTTCTCCCCATGCATTCTATGAAAATGGACTCTGCCTAGTTGGATTTCCTAACAAAGAAAAATAAAACAAATAAAAATATTTAAGAATCTTTTGTTTTGAAACAAAATCATTTTGTCAATTTGACAAATAAAACAAATAAAAATATTTAAGAATCTTTTGTTTTGAAACAAAATCATTTTGTCATTGTATGAAGAAGCAGAAATGTAAGTGATGAGGACCAATAGAGGGAAAACAAAATTTCAGAGAAAGAAAAAGCAGCAAGACAGAGTAGCAAGGTATAAGTAATAACTGTGGGGAAAAAAGTAAGAGGGGGAGACAGAGAGATAAACAGAGAATGACAAAAGGATGAAAAAAATGCAATATACAAATTATTGGCAAATGAGAAAGGCCAGACATGTCATAATTTTATTAAACAAATAAGTAAGACAGTGGTAGGCACTATCATTAATGACTACATTAACAAAAAAAATAAGAAACCACCCCAAAGCCAAAACAGGACTTTCAAAAATGACAGGAAAAGAGTTTTTAGATATATAAAAAATTATTTCCAGTCAAGGATGGTTTGAAGAAGATGTCATTCTGAAAGCCCAAAGAATAAATGTTACATGTACTAGCCGAAAAATAAAGAAACAAGGACTGCTGAAACAAATGAAACCTACTGAGACAGAATTTGAATTAGTGGGAAAAGATGATATGAAGAATGTGAGTATAAACATGAAAAAGAACACAAAGTAAAAGTTAGAGAAATTGTGAATGAACGTGAAAAAATATAGACTTTCATGTCAACTGAACGTAAAGCAAATTAGCAATGCTTATATGTAAACATTAGAGTTATCAAAAGAAGCGCAAACTGAGCTGTATACCAATTTCTGTTGGCTAGTCTATAAGAAGGTTCCCTATTACGTGATCAAAGACACTGTTCTTCGAACTCATAATAGTCGAATCAAAAACATTGCAAACACTAAACCGCGAACAGCCACGTACGCAAATTTTTTTTTCTAGGGAAAAAATTCAGTTGGCCGTTCTCACAGTTTGCCCTGTTCCACAATACTGAGCAATCTCAGAGTTGGTATATTTAATTAGCATGGGTGTGGGGGTGAAGCCCCCCACTTGATTAGGACTGGGAAGTGTGTTTCGTTTGTTTATGGCCTTGCAAATTTTTTCCCTAGGAAAAAATTTGTGGACATGGCTGTTCGTGGTTATGTGTTTTTGATGTTTTCAGTTCAACTATTGCGCATTCGAAGAACAGTGTCTTAGATCATGTATTATACAACGACCCCCCATTAATATTCCAAAACCTGCACGCTGATTGGTTAGCGTGCACGTTGTAAATCAAAGACTTATACTAATAGAAAAAGGTCCGGTTGCCTGGACTTTTTTCCATTAGTATGTCTTTTTTTTTTTTTGGACAGCAACGGAGAATGGAAGAGCTCCGTTGCTGTTATCTCACTATGTTAAATGAGTTTAACATAGTGAGATATCTTAAAAAAAGCAATGGAGATTTTCCTTTCCTCTGTTGCTTTTTTTAAAGCTGTCTCACTATGTTAAACTCATTTAACATAGCAAAACAGCTTTAAAAAAAGCAACGGAAAAAGGAAAATCTCTGTTGCTTTTTTTAAAGCTATCTCACTATGTTAAACTCTTTTAACATAGCAAGATGAGTTTTTAAAAGCAACGGAGATCTCCCTTTCTCCATTGTTTCCACACACACACAGTTCTGATGTACTGCGTAACCATACGCAGGGGCAGTACATCAGAATTATCACAGAATACTGGACAGCTGCGGAAGGGCAGCAAGGAGGCATTATACAATGCCATTATTTAAGAAAAGTATTTTTTTTCTTAAATAATGTCATTGTATAATAGCAATAACCCACTTCTGGGTGTGGGTAATGCTGGATTTACCCACACCCAGGCGTGGGTTATTGCTTAAATATAGACCCTATAAGAATACATTATTTAGTAGCTGATCTTGATGACTGCTTTAGATTTCCTGTGACTTAATCATTGCATTCTTTATCCTCACATGAAGGTATTTTTTCTGTATTTGTTAAATGCTTCGATACACAACTTCAGTCATTTCCATTATGCATATTCTCATCCACATACTATTAAAAGCAATAATAAAGTACTTCTAAATTAGCATTATAACTCTACGTTGGTTGCTTCTCAGCCATTTTATGATTCTTAACATTCATGCGTAATTACCCCAGTATTAACTAATTAAACTATATACACTCTTTGCATATCATGAACATTATTTAATGCTATATTTTCATTTTAAAAAACATTAAGCATCTCTCATTTTAATTATTGTTTCATTGAGAAATTCGCACTGCATCATGTTCATATTTATCTAATCATGTGGAGAGTTGAGGGCAGTATTTAAAGTTTGTTGCTTCTGATTTTGTTCTTAATGGTAAAGCATTTGTTTCTTTATCATGCTTTATTCTAACTAAGTAATCAAATACATTGAATAATGCTAGATTATATTGTTATTGTTTTCCTGCTACAGATAATATGGACCAGAAGAGAGGAAACTGACTCCCACTTTTACAAATTGTTATTAGTTCACTGTATAGCACCAACAGTTTTCTTATATTAACATTATCTCTCCAAAGTGTTTGAAAACTGACTCGGTAACTAAGTAAAGAAAAGCACTGATAAAGTACAGCTTTCCACTCTCCATTCATCTCTGTATGACATCCAGCAAGGTTTATTATTATTTCTTGAGTTTTTTTATGCATTTCTAGTGTGCGAAATGCACAATGAACAATTTTCTCTTTATATAGTTTCCATAATGGTGAAGTTGCAGTTATTGCTACTGAGTCTAAGTTTAATCTTTTATAACCCGGGTGATTTATTCTCTTTCCTTCAATGTAAATTTATTTGATCTGTTGATGTTAACTGTGTATGTTAAAAATAAATACTCCACCCTAGATTTTTTCTTTCAGTCTATTTTTTTTCTTTATTTGTACTATCTTTTAAGCATAATAATTTACGAAAGGGCTATGCTATAAAAAGTTTTAGTTCACAATGTTTGTTAATAAACTGCCTAATTTTGCATATGTCATTAATATATTGTGAATAACTTGGAGTATAAGTCTTAAATTTGAAATAATCAGTCAATAATATTTTATTTCCTATTATTTCTATATATTTGTTTAATATTTTGATTATCATCGCAACATGTTTATGCAGCTTTCTGGTTTGCTTTATATGAATTGCCTCTTCTTTTCTTCTTTATCGTTCGGCTGTTCCCATTAGGGGTCACCACAGTGGATCATCTGTTTCCATTTCTTCCTGTCCTCTGCATCTTACTCTGTCACACCAACCACTTGCATGTCCTCTCTCACCACATCCATAAACCTTATCCTAGGCCTTCCTCTTTTCCTCTTACCTGGCAGCTTCATCCTTAGCATCCTTTTCCCAATATACCTAGCATCCCTCCTCAGCACATGTCCAAACCAATGCAATCTCGCCTCTCTGGCTTTGTCTCCAAACCGTCCAACCTGGGCTGACCCTCTAATATACTTATTCCTAATCCTGTCTACCCTCATCACACCCAGTGCAAATCTTAACATCTTTAACTCTGCAACATCCAGCTCTGACTCCTGCATTTTTGTCAGTGCCACTGTCTCCAACCCATATAACATAGCTGGTCTTACAACCCTCTTGTAGACCTTCCCTTTCACTCTTACTGGTACTCGTCTGTCACAAATCACTCCTGACACTCTTCTCCACCCACTCCATCCTGCCTGTACTCTCTTCTTCACCTCTCTTCCATACTTGCCATTACTCTGAACTATAAGTTTAAGTGCATAAAACAGTTTTTCGTATAAAACCTAACAAAACATAAGTTAAATGAAATAAATTTATCTCCACATACTTTTTAGTTTTAAATATGGGAGAATGGTACATGTTTCATTAAGCCCTGGATGTTGATGGGCATTTAATCGGAGTTGCCACAATAATTCCTGTTGTTCTAAAAGTAATGAAACCCGCCCTCCATATGCATTTTCAGTAATTTGATCAATAATTCTAAACTTGAACTTATGATTAGCTAGTGCGTTTTCTGTTTCATTTAACTTATGTTTTGTTAGGTTATATATGAAAAACTGTTTTATGTACTTAAACTTATAATTTATTATGACAACATGATAGTCAAATATGTAGGCTACCTTACAGTGGCTTAGATGAATTTCACCTTTAGTGTTTTATTATGTTGTATTGAACAGTTTAATGGTTATTTACACATTATATATTTTGTTACATATTTTGTTATATATTCTGTTTCAAGTGAATACTTTTATGAACAGAATATTTATGTTAACATTTTTTTTAAGTGAGCACTATGTCAGTTTTGCATAGGTCAGGGTTAAATTTCAGCTTGGGGGGTGTGTACTGGTTTATTTACCTATTAATTAATTGATGAGATTCAATAGATAAACTTAGTCACATGATGTGCTTACAAGATATTTAAAGAGTGTTTTGAATGCTTTGTGTTATCTGAAGAAGTCCGACCACTGTGCTGGATTAAAAGCGCTTAAGGAAATTAGTTTTATTTGTTTTTATTAAACTTAGTTCTGTGGTCTTCTAGTCATTGGCTGCTACATTTTGATATATATGAAGTACATGTGTTCATGCATATTTTATAGTTTTGTGCACACTAAGTGGTTTAAAAGTTATACATTAACTCTGTATTTATGTGCATTCATTTAATTTACGTCATTGTGCTTATGTGCTTGTATTATTGGAATAGTGTATTTCTCCACATTCATTTAAAGTATATCATTGTTATTTTGTATTTCATTCTGTTTTCATGTTGTGTTCCCTTTATAACACGAGTCATGGATGAAAATGTTCCCTGGACCAAGCCACCCAAACTGTTAGCAAAGTAAATATATAAATATGTAAGGATAGTTTAACTTTCAATGCTATTGTAACTTTATGACTGATGAAATGTTGCTATTTAGTTATGCACAATATCCATAAATATTTTACCTTCTTTTTCGACTTTTAATTTGTCTATATTATGTTTTCCTGGAATATAACTTAGTTCATTATCCTATTCCGTTACTTTACTTTATTTCTTTCTAGACCGTGTAATAGCTCTTCCATATCAATATGATTTTTATATGTCCCATTGTATGCTTACATCAATGTATCTTTGTCAATGGATGACATAGTTTTTCAGTTTATTCTTTAAACCAATTATTGAATTAATTTAATTAGTTAGCAATGAGGGAATTATGTTTACTAAAGATAGTTTCTTACAATTCAGTATCAATGTACAAAAAAGTGAATTATGCCTTGATAAGGAACATGATAGTATTTTAAATTACTTAAGTTTAGATTCCATCTCATCCATCCACAACCCCTTTTTCCCATTTTGCACATATGGTTCATAGGTTCATAGGTTGGTACTAGGCTATCAGCCCTAGGGCCTATACAAGCCTAGCCATAACAATTCCCTGGCTATTTCTTCCCACATTATTTACTTTCCTGGACCCCTGTCTAGCAGGGTGACCGACATGATCCCTGGGGTGAATTTCCTTTCTCCCATCCAATCGTCAAGGTTCCTCTTGAAGAGGTCCAAAGAGGCACTCTGCTTGACATGTATGGGCAATCTATTCCAGAGTCTGGGGAGTCTCTGGGTCAGGAACCTATCCCTCCAGCATGTTTTGTTTATTGTGATGACAAGGTTTAGATCCCTGGAGCATGTAGCTCTGAGGGATTGGGATTTCTTTAAGTGTAGCATGTCCAACAGCTCTGGGTTTGACATGGCCTTGTATGTTAAGCAGAGACTGCCTCTGAGTAGACGATATGCGACAGAGTATAGCTGGAGTTTTTTAAGGCGGTCAGCGTAGGGCATCTGCTTTAGGCCTGTGATTCTTTTAGTGAGGTATTTCTGAGGCCTTTCCAGTTGTTGCAGATGTCTTGAGAGGTACATACCAAATGGGGCATTGTATTCTATAATGGGTCTAATGAGGGATGAGTACAGTGGGACAATGACCTCCTTTTTTCTGGATGAAAAGCCCTTCGTGATGAGGTGTGCCACATAGAAGGATTTCCTGACTGTTGTGGCGATGTGGTTATCGAAGGTGAGACCACTGTCCACCTGTGTTCCTAAGTCTCTTATCACACTTTCTGTGTTTAGTGTACTGCCACCTATATGGTAATTCATGGATACATTTTTTTCCCAAAGGGGATAACAATACATTTCTTGGCATTGAGCTTGAGCCCATGGCTCTGGCACCAAGCATCTGTTTCTGTAAGGCCCTTTTGTAGAGTATCCACATCATTTGGGGATTCAATAATGGCTCCCAGTTTGCAGTCATCTGCAAACTTTGTTAGCCAGAGTCCCTTAGTGTTGACCTGTACTTCAGAGAAGTAGATGCCAAACAAGAGCGGCCCCAGGACTGAACCCTGAGGTACTCCACTTGTCACTTGTCTGGAACTGGATTTGGAGTCAGCTACTTTTACAGTGTAGGTTCTATCAGTAAGCCATTTAGCAACCCATTGGGTGACATAGGGATTAATGCCCAACTTAGTAAGTTTATCTATGATTCCAGAGTGGGGGATGGTGTCAAAGGCCTTGGCAAGGTCTAGATAGGCTGTGTGGACCACCTTACCCTTGTCCATGGCTCTGGAGACTGATTCAAAGAAGTCAATCAGGTTCAGGAGACAAGATCGGCCCTTCACAAACCCAAACTGGGTGGGGTCCAGTGTTTGAAGGTTGCCAATGTCTTTGTTTATAAGTTCCATGATAATACGCTCCATAGCCTTGCAGATAAGGCTTGTCAGACTGATGGGACGGTAGTTTCCGGGATCCAAGGTGGATCCCCCCTTGTGGATTGGGATAACTGTAGCTCTGCGCCACTCAGTGGGCACGAAACCTGAGGTGAGGCTATGATTAAACATGACACTTAGGTGAGGTGCCAGTTCATATTGTAGTTCATGTAGTACACAGCCCAGGATGTCATCTGGTCCCATGGATGCTGTATTCTTGGCTTTAGAGAGTGCATTTTGTACCTGTGTGGCCGTTATTACTGGAATTTGGCAATCTTCCGGTATTGAGATGGGCCATTTAGGGGGTGAGAGGGGGGAGATGTTGGCACTGAATCGATCTGCCAGGATATTGGCAATATCCTTCGGATCAGTATATTTAATGCCATTCTGTTTTAGCTCAGAGCAGATCTGAGCATTGCCATTTAGATTCTTGACATAGTTATAGAATGCTTTGTGATTGTCTTTGGAATCTTTGGCAATTTTATTTTCGTAACTAGCTTTGGAGGATTTTATGAGGCATCTCAGTTTCTTACTGAGGCTAGTAAGGGAGTTTTTGCATCCTGGGATTTTCCTCTTTTCTGCAAAAGTTTCTTCCTTTTGTTGTAAAGTTTGTTTATGGCAGGGGACCACCAGATTGGCTTCCTTTTTTTTTGATGAGAGCATTTTGGTTCTATTTGGGATGGCACGATTCATGCATGAGTGGATGTGCTCATACAGTGCCTTAGTGTAGGATTCAGCAGTTGAACTTTCAGTTCCCGTCTGCATGGGTGTCATGAAGTTTGTCACTTCTGACTTGAGTAGCATGAAGTGGGCTTTGGAGAAGTTTTTTATGGTGGTTTCTTTACTGGGGGGTGGGGGTGGGATGTGGATGTTAAGGGTGATTAGCTTATGGTCAGACCTGACTAACGAGGGGGTGACCATAGGTATGGAGCATTGATTTCCCATGTTGGTAATGACCAGGTCTAGGATACTGGAGCCCCTGGTGGGACTATGGATTAGTTGATCCAGGGCGTTGGAATTTATGAATTCCAAGAACCGTTGCGCAAAGGTGTTGGGACAGGAGTAGTTTTCCCAGTTAATGGCAGGGTAGTTAAAATCACCCAGTATTAGGGTGTTTGGTTCTATCTTAATATTTTCCAGTATGTTTAGAAAGGTGTAGTGAGAATCTTGGGGTATGGTGGGGGATCTGTAGCAAGCTACAATTTGGATTGCAGTCTTACCTAGTGTTAGTTGCACTTGGAGAATTTCAGACACATTGTGTTGGCCAACTAGCCTGGTGGTGTAAATATCCTTGGTGAATATTGACACTCCTCCACCTTTAGTGTTTTGGTCCTGGTTTGGTGGCCGAAAAGTGTGGTAAGAGTTGTAGCCTGGTATTGCAGGGGTGCTCTCTGGAGCCTTGAACCAGGTCTCAGTTACTGCACAGATATCGATGTTCTCCATTTTTAGGAGTGCCTCGAGAGAGTGCATTTTGAGGTTTAGACTTCTAGCATTGAGTAGCATTACCTTCAGATTTTGCATGCTTGTACCTGTTACGGTGGTGGTTTTGTCCTTTGAAGTTTGCCTAAAAAAGGCACTATAGGGGTGGCAAGAGCCTTAGCCAGTAACCTGAATCCCAGGGGTGACAGGTGCAGACCATCTCTGGCAAAGCATCGTGGACTGTCAATCATGTCATCCCAGGCAGACAGATACTGGATTCCCTTTGAATGACACCATAAGCTTAGCCAATTGTTGAAGTCAATCATTTTATCCTTATATTGTGGTATCATTCTGGGCGAAGGCAGGATGCTACTCAGGGCTAGGGTCATACCTGCCTGGGCCACATGATCCGAGAGCTCTTCCATGTCTCTTTTCATGTAGTCCAGGGAGGTACGTCTCAAGTCATTCACTCCAACATGGACAATGACAGAGTCATAATTGTACTTGTTGTGGAGTGACTTGAGTGCATGCGTTATGTGGTGGATCCTGGCACCCGACAGGCAGCTGACTGTAATTTTCTCCTTATTCAACCTGGTGAGAGGGACATCAGTGTGCCGGACTATAGAGTCACCTATGACTAAAGTGTTAGGTACATTGTCTTGCCTTAGGGGCTGTTGCTGGGTGGCACACTGGTGTTGTGAACTATGTGACACATTGGTTGTGATTGGTGTTTGTTTGCGTTTCAGCTTCAGAGGTCTTTGTGGTCAGGGTGTTACTTCGACAGTGGCAATCATTTAGAGCCAAGGTTTACACTACCGGGTGGCTAGCCCTGCCATGATAGCTCTTCTACACCCCACTCACAACTGTGGCCAATTTAGAGTCTCCAATCCACCTATTACATGTCTTTGGAATGTGGGAGGTAACCACAGCATTCAGAGGAAACCCACATGAACACAGGGAGGACATGATGACTCTAGACAGAAGGCTCCCCAGTCGAGAATTGAACCAGGGAACCTCTTGCTGTGAGGTGACAATACTATCCACTGTGCCACCCTTAAGTGCCAGCTCATGTTATATAATAATCTATTTTTGATCGAGTTTCAAATGCACAAGTAATGTGTGTAGATAAATGAGTCTTCATCTATCATGTTACTTAAGTCCTTTAATTGTAATAAATTGCTCAGATTTGTATGTGCCTTTGCTGACACTGTTATTGTTGGTTAACTAAGTGCAGTAAAGCTTGGTCTATATAAAATACGGTGGTAATACCCCCCCCCCCCCGCCAGTATCAGGTTCCCCTTCATGTTACACACTAGAGTATCAAGATTTACTGTTGTATATCTGGCCCCCAGAACTGAGAGTGTACAATCCAATATACACTTGACAAAGGCTGTATTCTTTTCTGACTATTCTATCACTACCATAACAAATATTGGTTGTTTAACTTTATATTTACATATTATTTTAGTCATCCATAGTATTTATAATCTCTCCTCTTATGCTTGTGCAGTGTTAATTAAAATATGATATTGATTCTTTTTAAATTGTTCACCTTCTTCTTCTTAGTTAAGTGATATTTTTTAGAAATTAACATCTAGTTTTTTTTTTCAATGTAAGATATTTAAGGCTTCGATAACTTTTCTGTTGGCTAGTTATATGATTTATCTTTTAAAGATAAAATATTAATATGTGTCATGATATCAGTTTTGTATTAGTTATTTTATTCTTATTTGTTCTTTTACTGAAAGCTTCAAATTAAGAGTTTTTAATTTCTTAGTGGATGCACATATTATGATTTTACGTAAGAAACAAATAATAAAAAACTTCATCAAGATAACCTCCTTGTAACTGATTGACTTCTAGTTTAATCAGATTTCCCTATGGAAACTAACCTAAACAACTAACCTTAATAGCCATGAAAGTGTTGTAGAAGAAATATTATGTCTCATATTTATTCTTCACTAAATACACAATAACTTGTAGTTTCTTCACAAATGAGTCGAATGAAATGTTTATGATATGTTTATGTCAAAGGAAAGCTGAAAAACAGATGCAAAATGATATGATATATTTTCATATAAGTAGTAGCCTTGTATTTTTAAGTGTCTTACAATCGCATTCTCTCTATTAGCAAACTATAGTGTACTGACAAATAGTCGAAGGCAAAGTGAGTGCTGAAGGAGTTGAGGAAAGTTATGCTATGTTGGAAAGTCTAGTTTCAAAAGTTAATGAATTGTGTCAGGTATCTGAAAACAGCAGATTAATCAACAGTTACACTCTGGCTTTTTCAGGCTGGGGAATGATTCTTTGCAAGGCTCTCTGTGAGGTATTGTGGACTGGTTCTGAATATTACAAGGTTGAAGGGGAATATATTTTAAAACAGGTGGCTCATGTTTTAAAATGCATATTTGTAAAGTGTTCACATGAAGCTCTAAGCGAGAATCACGAAGACTAAAATATTTTCAAATGTACTGATTTGCTAAAAGTAATGCAACGTCAAAGTTTTCTATGCATGCAGCTGATAAAAAAGGTATATACATGAAGTGTTTTCTATTTGTTTCTTGAGACCGATTCTGAACATTTTAGTAGGCAGTCTTCCAGTGCTGTTTATGGAATAAACAAGTACTTTGCACATCCTGAAGTGTCATTCGTGACTAATTCAAAAGGTAAAGTTGTTTGTTATTTAATTTGTGCTTTAACAAAAGATGCACCATCAAATAATAATGTTTCCCAATTGATCTTTTAGAAAAGTAAAGAAGTGAACCATACAGTTTACTGGTACGTAATATAATTTCTGTTCCTTAGATGAATTATCCTATAATGGAGGAGAGGAGAATAAAGGAGTAGGTATATGAATGAAAGGGTAATGTTAATTGCGTTTACTTTTTCCCCTCTATCTTATTTTTTCCTCTATTTCCTTATCTTTTTCTTCCATATCATCTTTTTTTCTGTTCTTTTTTCTTTATTTTCCATGTTTTCTTCCTCCCCCTCACCTTCCTTCTTCTTCCTTACCCATTCCTCCTCTCCTTTATTTTCTCTGTGTTTTTCTTTTATTTCTCACCTCCTACTTTTCTTTTATTCTTTTATTTTCCATTTTTATATAAATCAAATCTTTATATATTTTTTCTGTTTCCTTCCCCCATAGTTTATATAAGTATTATATCATGCTTTATTTTAGTATTCACAGATACGTTAAACTATGATATGAGGATTTCTGGTATATCATCTTCATAATTCATGATACCCTTTTTAATCTCCACCCTTTATTTTAATATTTCATTTGATTTATTTCTTGTTAATCATAAGATGTCAGTAAAGACAATTTCACTTACCATTTTGAGTCATATTTGAAGGCTTATTTCTTCTTCATTTCTTTTTCTGTCTCACATTCTGTCAATCATTCCTATATTATTCATTTGCATTCTTTTAGGACTAATATTTCCCATTCATTTTCTTTTTCTGTTTTTTCATTCTTGTTCCTGTTTTCTGCATCTCACACCCTCCTCCTTTTTCTCTTTTTCTTCCATCCCTCTATTTTTCCTCTCCTTCTTTCTTCTCCTTCTCTCTTTCTCTTGCTTGCTGTTTTATTTTCTGTCATCCTTTCCCCCGTCTGTTTCCTTCTTTTCTCTTTTTTCTCCACTTTTCTCATGCTCTTTTCTCATTTTCTCTCCAAGCACTTCGTTGTCCATCTCTACTGTGTGTATTAAGTAAATTATCAATTTTAATAGTCTTTATAGAAATTCAAAAAAGGGAACGGTTATAAAATAATGAGGAAAGAAATGGAAAGACTGAAAAGTTATTTACTTATACTTTTTCTAATATGTACATACCTTATTCTTTTTTCCAAGCATGATTGTATGATTTCAATATCATTGCTGCATTATAATCATATCTCTAAAACAGTTAGAATCTCAAAGATTCAAATACACTTTAAATTGAATCACAAAAATTCAAATAAAACAAAATCTATTTTTTGCAGAAGGGGAAAAGCTCCCCTGTACCCCCCACACCACCTACTAATTATATATTGCTGTGCCAGCTTTGTTTGAATTTGTAAAGTTTGCACTTTGATGGTTTGAAGGGAACTCACAATGTGTGCATATGGGATACGAGCCATTCATCAAAGTCTTTTCACTGGCAAGTGAAAAAGCTGGTGCAGCTGATCAAAATCAGCATATCGAAAAATTTTAAACTGTTAGATTGTGGAACAATGAGGATCAGGGATAGTGCTGCTTCCTCACTGTTGCACAATCTTGAACTTGACATATATAATTAGTAGGGCTGTGCATATGATTTGATTTATCAGTTTAGTGACTTCTACACTTCCATTCAGTAACAGCAAAAACCTGTCTCTCTCTCTCTCTCTCTCTCTCTTTCTTTTTCTCTCTCTCTACTACTTTAACGTCTGCAGCATGAATGACAAATGGCCACAGCAAATGTTGGACTCACCTAACTTCATTTAAATCAATTGCTATCACTGAATCCTAGCTCAGAGAGTCATCCCATATTCCAGAGTATATTTCCACCAGCTATGTAGCATTTTCACTGACAATAGAATTAGTTCTTATCAAGTGGGTGGTATGGCACTTTACATCACAAGTGATGCCACTCTCGTTCCCACTTTAATTGCAAAACATGACTCCACCTCTAACAGTAATCACAATGGGCTAGTAGTGCAACCACTTCTTAGAAGGCATGCTAAATTTCTCATTGCTGTTGTTTATATCCCCTCTCTTCTATTGCCCAGTTCGAAACTACTCTAACATCTTACAGTATACACAACATCATAAACTGCTACTAGTAGGTGATCTAAACCTTGATTTGTCATGCTCATTAAAAGCACAACTCAACAGAGTTGCCTCTTCACACAATCACAGTCAGTCACTCACCGAGTGTCCTCATCCCAATTGTGCAAACTGGACATTTACTTACAAACATTACCAAAAATAAAATTAATCTTCAGGTTCTCCCCACTTTCCCATTGCCACTTCATGGTCTCTCAAAAGGAAAAACATCCCTTTTCAAATTATCCAATCCAGAACCATCTCAGACAGCTCTGCAGAGAATGCCATCCCTAAACTTGCCAACATCAGATGGGCTCCTGTATCTTCTTCTACTGATCCAGTCTGTCTACATTTTATAATATTCTATATCCCATTCAGGATCAACTCTTCCCCACAAAAAAAAAAAAAAGGCATACCTATCCCCTGGATCACTGATAATGTTATTAAACCTGGGGAAAATCCAGAGCTGGATGCAAATCTAACCCTTCCAATCAAGACCAAATTAGTTACTAATGATGCCAAAGATGAATATTGCATAACTTTAAATGGCAACACTAGATCATCCCAAAATGTTCTGGAGTACTGTAAACACCTTTCCACATCTTTTATCTTCCCCAGACCCATTCCAGTCAAAGAGTTCCCAGCTGTGTTCTCACTGAACAAAGATAACACCAATCATCCACTTCATACTATGACTCCTATATTTATCAACCCCCTTTCTCTCCACCCTACTTCCTTCCGTACAAGTTCTTACAATACTCCTATTTTCATTTCAAGCTCATTACTAAATAAAAAATTGAGAACCATCTAAAGATTTACTGCTGTACCGTCACTTCTTCCATACTGTTCACACTGATATCTTCAGGCTTTGTAGCAAATTAGTCCTCTTAATACGCTCACAAACTTCTTAACCAAAGAAACTGTCCTCTCCTGCACAATAAATTGTGCCTAAAAACTCAGACGACTCCCTAAGATATTTTCATTCTCTGGTCCTTTCCAGACCTTGCTTCATACACCTACCTGCAAGGCAGCTTTGTCTAAACTTGCTCCACCCAGCTGGAATTCTCAATTTGAACACACCAATCTATTAGGGCTTCTGTTACCTAGGCAGTGGGTATTTTTTCCCTTTGGTACATTTGGTTGGGGACATATGGCTGAAGTGACATTCAGTTGTTAGAGAAATCTGACTGTTGTGAATTCCCTGTGGGAAAAGACACAAATGTGGTACCATATCTAAAACTTCAATAATCAAATGCACAGGGGGGAAAATAATGCCCATGGCCACCAGGGCAACATGGGACAGCAAGCAGTAATGCAGGCATGAGCAGCAGGCTGGCCATTGGGCATGTCAGTGGCAGTAAAAATGCAGCACACAATGGGCAGTGCCTTTATAACTAATGTGTGTGGACCCCTACCCCCTTCACTGTGTCTAGGGAACATTACCTAAAATGCATACTGGAGCATAAATGTGACTGCAATAGCATGCAGTATTTCTTCCATGCTGTAGCACACTTCTACATGTTGTAGTTACAGAAACAAGTAATATGCACTGAGTACAACACTCATTACTAACTCTGCCCCTATGCACTTGGTTATTAAAGCTGTGGGCATGGCAGTGTGTGCTTTGTTTTGCCCACAGGGAATTCACAGCAGTCATATTTCCCTGCAGCTCAATGTCACTTCAGCCACGTGTCCTCAGTCAAATGTACCACAGGGAAAAGTTTCGCTGCCTAAGAGCCTGAACCCCACAGCTTCTTACCATCTATAAAATTATCCATCATCCATCTGCTTGTCCAGCAGTAAATGCCTTTTTGTATAACTATGTTCCCACTTAGTTATTACAATCCAGTGACCAAAAATTATTCTCTGTTTTCAAACCTATCAAATCTGCAGGACATGGTCTGCATTAAACCATGTTTTAAGGCTTGGAACTCCTTACCTGTATCCATCAGGTTAGTACTCTCCATCCAGTCCTTTAAAACCCTTCCGAAAGACTTCCTAGCCAAAGTTTGCCTCTTTTCTTGTTCAAACCCAAAAATGGGAAAAAGGGGTTGTGGCTAGATGGATGGAATACATCAAGCTTTGGACAAAATGCTACACAAGAGACAAAAAAGAAAAATAGCAGAAGGACAATTGGGCTATGTAGGAATGTGCGGCTACTGATTAGAGCTAAAATGAAGGCATACAAGAGGTGGAAGGGACATGTTGTAGGATGTAGCGGGCACAGTATAAGAAGGTAAACAGATATAGATGGTTAGAGAAGCAAATGCAAACCTGAAAAGAAATTGGCTAGAGGGGAACTGCTATCTAATGTCAGTTTTATGGAAAGAATAAAGGAAGCCCAGATTGTTTAGGCTGGGAATGGATGGGAGAGATTTCATAGAAGAAACAGAGTTTTAGAAAGTGAACTTGGTGTTCACAAATAAAAGGCAGCACAGTGTTCAATACTGGGAGAGAGCTACAGCAAAGTGAGAAGAGATGTGGAGAGGCAGCAGGACACAGACAAGATATAAAGAGGGATGTAGCTGTCTGAAGGGGGGGGGGTAATGCACAGTGACCAGATAGCCTGCTTCTCAGATCTTCAGGAATCTATCAGTGTAACAGAGGTCTCTGAATATTGATTTTAAATAAATCACTAACCAGTGGAAAAAAGGATGGGTAGACAGCAAAATGATACCCTTTTACAAATGGTAAAGCAGGGGCAGTTTAATGACCTGTTAGATCGTTAGCCTAACAGTAGCTGAGGGGAAAGTTAGGGATAACATGCAGAAGGAAAGACTGATTGCTTTCCTAATGGACAACAATCTCCAGGACAGTATACAAGGAGTTCATGACCAGAAGCTTAAATGAACCTGATAAAGTTTTACAAGTCAGTTAATAGAGAACATAACAAGATAGCATTGCAGTCATAGTCTAGTTGGATTTTAACAGCAGCTTTGCCTTTGTCCCACAGAAAAAGCTGCTGTGGATGGAAGTAGGACAATGACTAAGGAACTGGATTCATCAAGATGGGAATGCAAGATCAGGAAGGTTGTAGTTGGAGGGGTGTTGATAGAAAATAAGGAATTCAGGTAGAAGAGTAACGGTCAGTCCTAGATCCAATACTCTTCAGTGTTTTTGTCTCAGACGTATCTGAGAGAAAAGAAAAAGTGATCATCCTCTTTTGGAATGACACAAACATAGGTGCAACAGTAGACAATGTGGTAAGTGTGCAACAAAAGCTTTGGAAAGGCTGGCTAAATGTGCAGAAAGATATTGGTCAAGACTCAATACAGACAAATGCAAAATGCAGTTGGGGTCACAACAAGCCTGGTGTGAATTGTCAGGAGAGAGGAGTAGATGTAATAGTGACCTGTCAATATAAAGGATCAGGAGATCTTTATCACACTAGATTTAACTACTAATAGTTAGTGAGAGGACCACTGCAGCAGTGAGCAGAATGTTGGAAAATAGCTCAGGGACAGACACACCAAAAGCAAAGAATTAATGATGATGCTCTACTGCGACCTCATTAAGTAATGCCTTGAATATTGTGTGCAGTTCTGAACATCAGACAAGGAAAGTGCCATCAGGCTGCTGGACAGAATCAAGGAGAAAGGCACCAGAACTGTGTCAGGTTGAAGGTAGAGAATAATACTAAGAACCGAGTTCAAGTGGATCTAGAGCAGGAAAAACCGGTTTTGTTCTCTGTGAGCAGGTACAATCCTTTGGAGTACTTTGGTTCTAAGGGAAGGAATAATACTAGCTACAAGAGAATTGGGGCTGTTTTCACTGCAGACCAGAAGAATCAATGCTCATGTCCACAGTGTCATTTCATAAAGATGTGGAAAGGACATCTTGTCTGGGTTAAACCGTGGGAAGCAGCACCGACAGCAGGTTTTAAGAACCAACTGCTGTCTACATCTGCTTTAAAGACATGATTGTGGACCTGTGAAATGGACTTCTGGAACAGGTGACCAAAGAGAATCCATGAATGTATTGAAGATGACGTAGCGCTGGATGAGAAAGGGAGATGAAGGAGAGGATTAAAACAAGGTAGACTGAGAAATGCACTTAAAAGGCAGACCTTAAGTATCAGCAATCTCTTCTGTCATCAGTCGTATAACATAGTGGTATAGCTGAAATGCATGTTGTTAATAGTCGTACAAAACTTGCATAAGTACATACAGTCTCTTGCTGAGCTGATCCACAGTTCGTATCAATATTTCAAAGCTTATTGATAGCCAATCAAAAAATATGGTGCCAGTGCAACGGTAAAGAATAGACTGAAACTGTGAATATGGAAATTTCCATAACAGATTCATTCAGTTTGACAGGCTGCATTTCTCTGGAAGACCTTTTGCTAGCACCTGACATATGCATAAATATTAGTAGATATTCTTACTCAAACTCATACATGAAAGTCTTTTTCAATTTCTTTGATTTGAAGAGTAAGTATTTTTAAACAATTCTGATACTCATATGAATTTTTATCTTGCAGCTTCCTTTGTTATAACGTATCGCTATATAGTCATCCTCAAAGGAGTCATATCTACAGGGTTCACAGTCCATTTTCTAGTATTGCTTCCATTTCACAACACAAGATTATTTCATTCTTTTTCTTTTCAGATTTGCCTGGATACCAAAACAAAACAGAAGTTGAATATCCTGTGCTGTGTTAAGAAAATAATACATAAAATAAAATCCATAGTAAGATGTAAACCTTTCCTGAAGTGATCACAGTTCACAATTCTTCAAGTCATTCCATATGTACTGGAAATAAAATCAAGATTTCTTCTTGTAATGATTGTTGCTGAGTTTTGTTGTGCTTGAGTCTTTTATGTGCAATGAAATTGTGCAGCTGGTTTTATGCAAGCTGTACATGGCTGCTTGATTTTCATAATGTACTAAATAAGCTGATCACTTTTCATTTAGATGAGTACACATCTGTGCACCTACACCTGGACAGAAACCTCTTTATTAGGCACCTGTTGTACGTTGTCATGTGACAGGTTTGAGATGTGACTGTGAAAGTGAGGAAATATCGAACATTCATTTATTATTCATACAGTCATTCATTCATTGTGTCTACCTACTTAGTCTAGTTCTGGGTTGTATGGGAACAGAAGCCTATCCTAGCAATCACTGGGCACAAAAGTAGAGGAACCAGTCTGGAATGGGATACCAACCCATTGCAGAATGTACAGTCAGTCTCTCCCTTTCTCACAGACGCGCACACACACACACACACACACACACACACACACACACACACACACACACACACACACACACACACGCACACGCACACACACACACACACACACACACACACACACACACACACACGCACACACGCACACACGCACACACGCACACACGCACACACACACCCACACACACACACACACACACACACACACTCTCACTCTCAGAAAGCACATGTACATAGGGGCAAGTTGGAGGAATACTAGTTCACCTGCTTTTGGATGTGGGAGGTAACCAGAACAATGCAAAGACATACATTAAACTGCACATTTATCATGTTAGTATTATATGAGGAAATAAGCACAATGTTTCCCATCGTGAGACAAGTAATGAACTTCATTTCTCGTGATTAACTTGGCTATGCCTATTATTCTAGCAGTTCAGGGTCTGTGGCAATCTCATTGTTACCTAGGCCTGGAACATTATGGCAGTTTATTTCGAACTGTGAATGCCATATGTGTGTGTGTGTGTGTGTGTGTGTGTGTGTGTGTGTGTGTGTGTGTGTGTGTGTGTGTGTGTGTGTGTGTGTGTGTGTGTGTGTGTGTGTGTGTGCGCATTTGTTTGTGTGTGTATGGGGAAAGCAATATAGTGTTAATGTTAGGTAATAGTGGCTACATAGAAGGGTGCTGATTCATGGATAAAATCTGCATATGTCATGTCAGTTTTTTATGTTAGGAAATGTAAGTTTGCATCATCAAGTGACACTTTTACAAAGTTTGTACATTATATAATTGAATGATATGACAACAAGAGGCCGGTTATGCCATGCATCTTCTCTTATAAAATATAGTTTGCATGGCTGGTTGGTATTACTAAGTACACATTAATGCTTTGACAGGTACAGTATGTACTCTGGTTTTCCTTTGTTCAGCATCCATCCACTATTGTGTACTGTCACCAGGGAGACTGTTACCCAATATGAGCAAAGGTCATAATGTCAGTGTAAAAACAGATTAATGGTATGGTGGTTAAAAGTCTTGGGGTAGACTTTTTCATCTAGCAATCTGTCATAACATTTCAGTATGCAAGTACTTAATAAGAGTAAAACATTTCCTGCTGACAGAACTTTCAGTGAAAGTTGTATTGATAATTCGCAGACATTAGTGTAATTCTTGCTAGTGAGCTTTCCAGGTTACCTCTAAAAATGTGCAGTGAGTGCAGCAGAACTTTCCAGATTATCTGTATGGAATAAATATGACATCTGTTCCATCTAAAGCTGTATGCATTTTGTTTAAGTAACATGACTCCATGTTGCTACAGCTTTGCTTAGAATATTTTTTTTTCTCAGAAATAAAGATAAACATATGGAACATAATTTGTCTTTTAATTTTTATGCAAGCATTTTCCTTCTAGGTTTTATTGCTGATTGTGTTTAAAAATAAAATGGTGTCCCATCATAACGGCTGCACAAATACAGCACAGAAACTAAGAATCTAACTCGTAATGTCACCAACAGTTTGGTCAGGTGAAATAAGTCTGATAATAAACTGAAATGCAGTACACAAATAAATTAGTCAGGATACAATAATTTCTGAAATGAAAATGTGTATTTGTTTAATAGTCCACTATTATATTACACACATTTGTACAAATTCACATTCTTTGCTCCACTTCTCTTGCCTTTTCAGTATAAAGAAATGAACATTCTTTTATCAAACACTCAGAGGCATTTTTTAACAAAAGTTTATTTGAGTGAAATATGTATTACATTATACAGTTGAGAGAAAAATACATATGCTGCTTCAAAAATAGCTCTACAGACAAAGCAGTACGTACATTATCAAGGTATTAAAAAATATATAAACAATGTCACAGTTTTAGCATTGAAACATAGCAGACAGCTGGATTACTTCCATGCAAGTCCTGGAATGTTAACATCAAGGATAAGGTATCACTGGTTTCCGAGTAAAGCACTTACACACCACCACTTAAGTATATAAGACACAAGTGAAGGAAAGGCATACAGTATTTCAAGCAAAGTTTATTGTAATGTTCCCATTTGAGGGTGTTCCTTAAAGATTAACTAAGAAACTGAGTAAGCAATTCTGTTTGTGTTCTTTATGCTATATGCAGTTCATGAGCATATTAATGGTTTCCACACTGGAGTTTCTTGATTAGGAAATAAACACTGTTCTTCAAGGGCAACAATGAATGCAAAACCCCTCCCTCCCTATTTAGTCAGGTTATAAATATGACTAATTTGAAGGAAAGTGATAGTAGGAATAAAGCAAATAGCCTCATTGTATTTTTATCTGTTTGTTAATTGGTTAAGTGCATTGATCCTTCTTAGGCCTTTTGTACCTATAGCCTAGGTCATAAGGGCAAAAATAAATGCTGTCTATATGCAGAGATATAATTTTCATCTGGATTAGTTAAACTAAAAAAATACAGAAAGCAAAAAGGACCTGGGAATTATTATAATAGATAACCTAAACTGACCATCTCCATGTGAAAGAAAGGAAAAACAGAAAGCTTGGATATATGTGAAGATAAAAGGAATTTGGAGATATAAAAGAGAAAACATACAACTGTCAGGCACTTGTAAAACAGCAGCTCTAGAGGCTTTACTGAGACAGGAATGTCACAGTGCTGGAGCTCGTACAGAAGAGGATAGCCAGGATAGTGCCAAGAATAGAGTGCCTTGCACATGAAAGAGGCTAAGGGACCCTGACGCTTGTCCACTGGAAAAGAGGAGAAATAGGTGTGATGTGATATGGCATATAAGACACTAAAAGGGAAATGCGATGGCGGTACCATAGAAATAAAGTGCATGGCATGCAGGAGGGGGCATGAACAGTAGGTAAAGTTAACAATCAATCCTGATATGACAACCTAATTTTTCACAAAGAGAGTGAACTGACATTTGCAATCAATTACCAGAATAAGCATCAGAAACTAAAATGGCTGAAGCCTTTATGGCAACTTGGGAATCCTGATTGATTGGGGGAATACCTGGTACTCGGGCACACTACACAGACAAATAAGCTCCTGCTTGGTGGTTTATATAGTGTAATATGGGCAATCTGGAGAAGCCAATCAACCAGAAAATACTGCAGAGGCAAAATGAAGCCACAGTAAGCTTATGTAGACATGGGGAGAAAATGTAAACTCCACAGAATAAACTGTAGGCCAAAATTGAACCTTAGACCCCAAATTTTCAAGACAGAAGCATTATCTACTGTGCCATTGTAATGCTTCTATGACAAAAATGCAGGCACACTGGAGAGACTATTTTTCTTGGACATCTCAAAGCAGTGTTCCTACTCAATAACCTTAAAAATAAAATACTTTTTTAGATCTCAGTTGGTGAGACTGTAAATAAATGGTGAGTGCAATATCTGGACATGCTTTGTGCTGAGTGCTGCAATATGATTTTAAAAGAAATGCTTCAGGATATCAGAAGCTTAGCTCAAACAACAGTGCAGGGCAGCTGGCATTTCTAAGAGAGAATATTTGTATGCCAATATGATTTATTAAGAGACATCCCTGCAGTTTGCTGAACTCCAGTTAGGGCATGTCATAACTGGAAGGTAAATGTGTTGATTTAGTCAACAAGAGACACAGAAGAGCAGGACAATTAAGGCTGTGTTTCTGTCACATTTTCTCCATTTTCTCTGCAGTTCTGCAATTACTCTCTTTCTTCCTTTATTCTCTGCTTGTGTGAGTTGGGGAGAGCATGGGGGTAAATGTTTTTGTATGTGTTTTGTGACTGTAGGAATGTTACTTTTTTGAGTTGTGCCTTCATTTTTTTCTAAATTTTCAAGCTGGTTAACCATGTATCAATTGAATAATATAGCAATAACCCACGCCTGGGTGTGGGTAATGCTGGATTTACCCACGGTTGGTGTGGTTTGGTCACGAGGGTGAAGCCTGAGTGGCCAAACAAAGACAACCGTGGGTAAATCCAGCATTACCCACACCCAGAAGTGGGTTATTGCTATTATAAAATGACATTTAAGAAAACAAAATTACTTTTCTTAAATAATGGCATTGTATAATGCCTCCTTGCTGCCCTTCCGCAGCTGTCTCGTATTCTGCGGCAATTCTGATGTACTGCGCATGCGTATGCTTATGCAGTACATCAGAGCTGTGGGCGGAAGCAATGGAGAAAGCAAGATCTCCGTTGCTTTTTACAAACTGTCTCACTATGTTAAAGGAGTTTAACATAGTGAGACAGCTTTAAAAAAAGCAATGGAGAATCTCCGTTTCTTTTTTTAAAGCTGGGTTTTGAAAAAAACAACGGAAAAAGCAAGATCTCCGTTACTTTTTTTAAAACTGTCTCACTATGTTAAACTCGTTTAACATAGCGAGACAGTGTGTAAAAAGCAACGGAGATCTTGCGCTCTCTGTTGCTGTAAAAAAAAAAGAGTTATACTAATGGAAAAAGTCCGGGCGACCGGACCTTTTTCCATTACTATAACTCTGATTTACAACGTGCATGCTGACCAATCAGCATGCAAGTTTTGGAATATTAATGGGGGGTATATGATTAATCATATTTGATCTTCTTCAAGGCCTCCTAGCATGCCAGTTTATGTTTACTGCTGTGACTTTTGAGCCTGTCCTACATTCAGCTTTCCTGCTAACATTTTGCAAACCCCAGTGTATTACTTAAACCATTTTGCACTAGCAGTCACCTTTTCCGGATACAATTCTATTACTGTTCTACATTTCTGATAAAAACTGCTTAACATTATTCCTAAACCTTCTCTAGACAAAACTCATATCATGATCTCTTGCTGTTATATATTTTTCTCTCATACTGAGTCTGAACCTAGCATCACAGAGCTCTTTATGAGGCTGATAGCTGTGATGCCATTACTTGACTGGATCGTTTGCAAAAGGATATGATAATATGTATGTTTGTCTGCAGCTGCAATGGTGATACATCCTAACTTGCCTGAGCATACTCTACTTTACTAGTGGTAAAGAAGGACTACACAAATAGTCAATGTCAAAGGTAGCATTCTGACATTAAAATGTGATATTAATTAAAAAAAAATGCTAGATTGTTAAAGGAGAAAAACAAAGAAAGACACAGTGAAAATACTTATACTGCCTGGATGGTTGAAACTCTTTATCTCCTCAAATTGTGAAACCAAAACAGTTAAAAAACAGAAAAACGGCAGCAGTAGAACCACAGCAACACTGTTTTTATTGTAGATAAAGTAAGCGCTTTCGTCGGTGTACTCCACCAACTTCATCAGACAAATGACAACATGTAGTTGCAGTTTAAATACTTTCAAACTGCCATATCAATTACACAATTAAAACCATGTTTTTTTAAATTTAAAGAGATATTCCCAGAAAAAACATTTTGCAACACAGAACGCCAAAGTGGGAATAAAAACTACATTACTAGTCCTGTAACATAGTTAAATATAAATGAGTTCTTTACATTAGCAGAACACTGCAAAGTCTTTATCGTAAATAGAAACAGAAAACCATATATATTTTTCTGTTTCTATTTACGATAAAGACTTTGCAATGTTCTGCTAATGTAAAGAACTAATTTATATTTAACTGTGTTACAGGACTAGTAATGTAGTTTTTATGTTCTGTGTTGCAAAATGTTTTTTCTGGGAATATCTCTTTAAATTAAAAAAAATGTTTTAATTGTGTAATTGATATGGTAGTTTGAAAGTATTTAAACTGCAACTACATGTTATGTCATTTGTCTGATGAAGTTGGTGGAGTATACTGACAAAAGTGCTTACTTTATCTACAATAAAAACAATGTTGCTGTGGTTCCGCTGCTGCCGTTTTTCTGTTTTTTAACTATTTTGAAACTCTTTATCTACCTAGGTTGAGTGGTTACTGCTAATTTGCTACTAAATGACCAAAGAGATAATCCAGCTCTAATCTTAAATCACAACAGACAGCATTCTTAAATTTCTTTATAGTACAGAACTAATATCATCTTCAAGGAGTAAATCCAAAATCCAAAATAGTTTAACATCCTGTTCTCATAGGTTTAGGAAAGAAATGTAATGACAAAAAAGAATACATGTAGATCTGTATTTGTGTACGCATGTGGACACTGAATAACAGTAGGATCCATAACTGTCAAATATACAGATTTTTGCAGTGTCCAGATTTCTGCCTCATATTTTTGGTCTGATTTCTCATAAACTTATGATTTTCTGGCAAATCATTGAGGGTTGAAGTCAGAAAATAATGAAAGACATTTGAGTTTCAGACTTCATGCCCTTCAGAAAATTTACACTAATGTAAACCTGTTATTCTATAAACTTTCTAAGTTTGTAAGAGAAATATTTAAAACGTGTCCCTATTTTTGGGCCTTTGGCCCCCCCCATTATTTATGTCTTTGTCCAGATTTCTTGGTCTAAGAGGTTGAGAAATATGGATAGCATTATCATTTGAACATTTGATTTGGTCACATTCATTGCCGCAGTTAATAAATGTTTATGTTAATGCGAAAAGTGAAACTGAAAAAAATCTTGTCATGTAAAAGTATATGAATAGTGCTCTGTATTTTCTCTTAACTATCTTCAGTGCAGAAACTGACAATGCAAGGTTAACCAAGATGAATGATGGTTTTAATTTGCGCAGGAATAAACTAGAGGAATTCATGGTTGCCATCTAATGCAATTTGTGATTAATACCCTAAACTGTCTCTTGATTTTAATTATATAGAGCTTATCTGTCTGGTGTTCTGCTGTAATGAACTCTCGTCTCAGTGAGACTAGTCTGATTAATACCATAATGCAAAAAATAAGTGCACAAAACACTGTTTGACGTTCTACAATGTTTAATATTAATAATGCCCTGTACATCTGAAGCTGCTGATAAAGCCAGCAATTTGAAATAAAGTTCTCAGTCTATCACTGGGAATTCAGGTAAGAATCTTTCCAGGTGTACAATGCCCTGTACAAGAGTTTTCTTTCTCTGAGGGGAGGAGTGATATATAGTAGGAGGAGTCTGGCAGTTAAGAATTAGTGGTGGCAAGAAGATCACATGACAGTTCAGGGGGTGGGGTAAATTTCATCATATCCTATCCATCGTATGAACCACAGCAGCGAACTAAGATATCCAAGGCACTGTGAAAACTAAGGAGCAACATTACTACTGTGCAGAAACATTGAAGAAAGAAAGAAAGATCATCTTTGTCACTCATCTTAGATCTTTATGGGAACAAAAAAAAAAAAACGTTTTGCTAGGGTGGTCATGCCATTATTCTGTATCATTTACTTTAAAAAGCCCAGACTTCCAAGTCTGCAAAAACATAACTAGTCGGACACAAATACTCAACTGGTTAACTACCTGAAATACTTTGTTTATTTGTAGGGGACAAGCCTCTGTGCATCCATAAAAGGGTAGGGGAGACTCTTCACTCTCACATCCTCTTGCTTATATGGTTGCTGTAGGGAAAGATAAGTACCTGGGGATTGTGACAACACTTATGGTAGCAGTAGTGTTCAAACATTTTTAGGAAAACAATGCAAGATACCTGGGGATTGTGACAACACTTATGGTAGCAGTAGTGTTCAAACATTTTTAGGAAAACAATGCAAAACACTGACATGGAATAATAATATTGGTAAGCTTCCCAACTCAATGTGCTATTGTTCAATTGGTTACATTTCACTAACATAAGAAAGCTGTCTGAGAACCATGCAGAACTGCACAGTGCCTTCTTTAAATTCATACCTAAATCCAGTGAATACATAGGTTATATGGTTGGTGCCAGGTTGTGGATGTCTAAAAAGAATACTATATACAGTACTAGCCACAACAGAAAATTCTACTAGGAAAACAGAAGAATTCAAGAGTGCATGGGTTGATGTAAAGGTATCTGTAGTGATACAGCACTGGATGCTAATTAACTGAGTGATATATTATATAATAAGTAAGGATATGGTCAGGGTGTCAGGATCAAGGAGTTCTTATCTTCTCTCATATTATATATTGGTGTTAATATGACCATTTGATTATTTTGCATGATTTTACTCGAGATGTCCTATTTACATTTTAACTATATAGATTCCCAACTTAAAAGGGTATAAGTTATCCTCATTTGCATAGCAATGTTCCTAAACAAACTATCTTTTATAAATATACCCAGTAAACACAATTTTATTTCTTTTTTTTTTTTGTAAAGAAAATAAATGACATGGACAATATAATGACATCCAGAACATCGATGCTTGTCCTGTGTTGTGGGAACTTTTTGTGATGCTTAGATAAAGTCATATTTTAGTTGCATATGTGATTATTTTATTCCTATACAACTACCCAATATGTTGTGCACCAGTAACAGACTTCTGTGTAACACTTTTTAGTTCACAAAAAAATAATATATATATATATATATATATATATATATATATATATATATATATATATATATATATATATACACACACACACACACACATTGGACTGCTACACAGCGGTCATTCTCTGTCAATGATAACACTTCAAAAATTGTACTTTACAATATATTGCAGCAGTGTTACATAGTTCATTTTATATTTTTACTCATTCACAGAATCAAATAAACTTTTGATAATCCAGATTGCAGTAAGAATAGCACAGTTTCAAGCTATGCTATTTTTTGAACAAATGCTTTGCATAATAACTTTTGACAGTACAGATTTTTTTTCTGTTTGTTTTTTACCTAGATTGTGATGGAGTGTATTCTGTCACCATAGAAGTCCTTACGTGTTTTGAAGGTCACCATAGCATATATCGGTAAGAAATATCTGAACACTAATGTGTGGATCTATGTGACTGTATTCAGCTGCTACTGTGGCAAAATAAAACATTTCATAACAATGACAACACTAGAGTAACATTCACTTTTTTGGCACAATCAAAACACTAGGGCTTACAAAGCAGCGATAGTGCATAAGTAGATACATGGTGGATATCTGGAACTGTGAGTGACACAACACCCGTTCTGTCATTTATTTCTTCAGGTGCAGAAGTAAACTAAGGGAACAAAAAATAATATTAGCTACAAACAAATCTGTATTATTATATTATAAATCCATTTAATATGTCTTTTTACCAAACACAGTGTAAGAAAATATTAATATTTTCAGCATTTTAATAATTAATATGTTGCAAAAAGTGCATTGTGAGCAGCATTTGTATTTATTTACCAACTAAGTCTAACTTTTTTAAACAAATTTCCTGTGAACAACATTTCTTTCTTAGACAACTGCTGATGTAATAAAATATTATAAACACTTTACAATGGTAATACACACATGCCAGTAATTTAAGCTATAATTCTAGATAACTTCAGCGGATGACAGTTTTCAACCCTCATTAAAAATCCTTTTAGAGTCTGGGTATAGCATTCCAGAAACATCACATTTTGTACATTATACTTAAAAGAAACTTGTAAAACAAAATGCAATACATCTGTAGAAAAATTAATCTCCAGCATAAGGAAACTGCTGTTTGACTCAGTGATACAAGCCAGAGGAAATTTCCAGCTGGGTAGTAACTGGGCAGTAGGAATTTATTTTCAGACATGACTGGAAAACATTGTTCCTGTCAATACAAGTTTAAATGCAGTTTCATATCCTGCTTGTTTTCCCTGTGTATAAACTCAACAGAACTGAGTGGCTCAACATTAAATTTCTGCCAGGAATTACACAGCAGAAATATAGCACATGACCCCTCAATAGCATGGACATAATAGGCTTCTACTTTTTCCTTTTTTTTTTCTTTCCTTGATAATAGGTTATATTATGCTCTAAGAAAGACCCACCATCTAGAGTCTTCACTGTGTAAAACATTAAATGTCCTCTAGCATAAGGGGATTGTTTGGATACCCAGAGCTTAAGGACCAATCCTGATGACCATAAATGTTAAGGTTCGTGTAAAATATCTCAAATAACATCCAAACCAATGGGAAAAAGAGGCTACACAAACAAACCATTCAGCAAATACTCCAAGAAAGACCCAACTCAGCCTGAGTCGCTGGTTTACCTGGGTCTTTCATGGAGAAAAATAGAAAGAAAGAAAGAAGCATAGTCATACTCTCTGTAGTCTGAATAAACTTTGAATAAAAGTGGGAGTAGCAGTCTTAACAGTCCTGAGTATACTCCTAGTATGAATGGAGGACAAAAGTCACATGACACAGTATACACAGTTAGGAATATACTTTGAGTAAGAAATGGGGATGGGAACCAGCTGCATGATACTCTGTTAAAATACAAATTCCTGATAACAAATGTACTTCTAGTATGAATGGGGGACAACCGTCACCTGACATAGTACTGAGAAAACACTGTTAGGAATACACTTCAAGTAAGACTGGGGAAGGGAAACAGCTACATCATGATACTCTAAAATACAAACTCCCGATAACAAATATACTCCTGGTATGAAAGGAGGACAACAACAGTTACCTGACAGTACTGAGAACATACAGTTAAGAATATACTTAGAGAAAGAATGGGGAAGGGAAACAGCAGCGTGATACTCTAAAATACAAACTCCTGAAAACAAATATACTCCTAGTGAAATGGGGAAGGGCAGCAGCCGTAACCTGACATACTACCAAGGACACCTGCTTTGCAATAGGGTGGGCTAGAGCTGCCTGACATTCTATTAAAATTCACAGTCCTTTAAAAGAAAACAAAAAAGGTTAAGTGTAGAATCTTCAAAAGGAACTAAATCTGGTTTGGGCTAGAAGTCAAAGAAGAACTTATACATTAACAGAAAGACCCATCAGTTAAGGCAGTGAAATAAGTCACTACAGTGACCGACAGAGAAGAGTCCTTAGAACATAACATGGAACCTTCTCAAAAGATTCCAGTTATTAAAGGTTGAAGGATGCTTTTGGAAATAGTAAGGTGAAGACTCATTGCAATACATTCAGAAAAAAAGAAGAAATATACTTGGAACAGAGCCTTATGTTTCTCTCTGTAAGGGTAAAACAGAGAGCTAGTCAGAAATGACACTTTCAGCAGCAGATACTTAGAGAAACAGAAGCTACTGAGACAAAACGTAAGGCTTTTCCAAATACAGAAGAACTCTGGCCTGAACTGGCTTTTGCAGATTAAGAAAGAGGAGAAAAAAAATAAGGTGATGAATTTGTAGTCTTTATTTCTCATCAGTGTACTGATAGCAACTATTCCTGACCTGGCAGATTTTCAGATAAGCAATGAAAATTTTAAGGAAGCACAATGAGAGGGTAACATATTAATCAGCAAGGCCAGAGCAATACAACCATAGCAGAAGAAAGAGATGAGCAGGATAGACCGATCCCATATCCTTATTTTCAGCTGAAGAATGTTTTCCTGTATATGGTGAACATACCATAGGATCATAGGAAGTTACTAGGCTAATGACCCTAGGACCCTTATAATCCTTGCCAAGTTCTACCCTTATTTCCATGATCAACACTTAATGCCCATGTCCAAGAGGGGCACAGGTGGAACCCCCCAGGGTGAATTTACAGTTACCCGTCCAGTCGTCCAGATTGCATTTGAGGAGGGCCAATGAGGTGCTCTGTTTTATATGAAGTGGGAGTCTGTTCCAAAAGTGTGGTAACCTCTGGGAGACAAATCTGTCCCTCCAGCAGGTTCTATTAATGTCACATACCAGGTTAAGGTCTTTAGAGAGGATAGCCCGTGTACCATTTGACTTATGGATATGCAGCATTTCCAATAAAGCATGTTCAGATATTGTCTTGTATGAAAGGCAGAGATCACCTCTGAGTAGTCTGTATGAAACAGAATACAGTCAACTGTCGAGATTTTCACAGAATGTCCAGATTTTTGCCTCATATTTTTGGTCTATTTCTCATCAAAACTGTGGTTTTCTGACAAATTACTGGCAAATTATTGAGGACTGAAGTTAGAAAACAATGGCAAACATTTGAATTTCAGACTTCATATCATTCAGAAAATTCACGTTAATGTAAAACCTGTTATTCTATCAGCTTTCTAAGCCTGTAAGAGCAATATTTAAAGTGTCCTTATTTTTGGAAACTTCCCCCATTCTTTGTGCAAATTTTTTGCTGTGCGAGTTTGAGAGGTATGATGGTGAATAAAGACGGAGAAGAAATACTCACCATTTGTTAGATCCAACATTTTTAGAACACTTGTGATGAAACTGGTACATAGTTATATTTTAAAAGGATACTTAGGGATGGACAAAACCAAACCTAGATATTTAACAATATTTTTGGCTTTGTGTAATGAAAGACAGAGAGAAACTTCTGTGCAACATGCTCAGAATGTCAAAAAAAATCAGTACATTCATGGTTTTGAAGTCTGCTGATACCTGTGCCTATTACTGGGGTCTCATTTAAGTGGATAGCAATGGATTTTGTAGATGCATTAGTAAAGTCTAGCAATGGCTACCAATATGTTCTGGTGATTACTGACTACGCTGCAAAATTTCCTGAAGCAGTACCACCACAAGAAGCTAACAGCAAATCAATAGCCAAAATAGTCAAAGAGCTTATGTTAAAATTTTCCAGGCTAGGTATAACTAAAGAAATACCCACAGACCAGAATGGCACTCCATTTATGTCCATTATTAATTAACTAGCTTTGACAGTGTTTTGTGCAAAACAGTTAAGAAATTCAGTCTATACCAACCTCGAACTGATGGTTAGTGGAATGCTTTAATAAAACTCTGAAGTTTATGTTAACGAATGACGTAGAACAAGATGGTAAGAATTGGGATCAGTTACCTCTTAGCTACTGTTTGCTGTAAAAGAGAGACATTTCAATCTTCAGCAGGACGTAGCCCATTTGAGTTACTATAAGAGAGACATTCCTGAGACTTGCTGGACATAGATAACGAAAACTGAGAGGAAGAGAAAATCTTCTATAGAAGGGTAATAGCTCACTAAACAGACTTGTAAGATAAGATGAAAATTGTTATGCCAGTAGTGAAGGGCTGTGTGCAAAAGACACAAACGCAACAAAGGCTATACAAAAATGGCAGACTCACGGAGTTTAGAGCAGGGGGCAAAGTGTTAGTATTAGTCCCCTTTGCTGAGAAAAAATTCCTAGAAATATGGCAAGGACCCTTAGAACCAATGAGGAAAAGAAGGAACAAAACAAACTATAATATAAAAGACTGGAAAGAGAAAACCTGAGCAGATGTATCACATAAACATGTTAAAAACAAAGAGAGAAACTGAAGCTTCAGTAGTTAGCATGTGAACTGAGAAAGATACTAATAGTAAGGTACCAGCAAATACTATTTCTGCTGTTCAAGTAGATGAAACATTTCTATAGCCAGAGACAATAAGTGAAAGGATTCTTAGTGAAAAATAAAATGATTTCTTTCAGAGCTATCTAGGAGAGCAAACATAATTCAATGCGATACTGAAACTGTGCTATGTCAGAAGGCAAATCTAACAACATATAGGGTACCAGAGTTCCAAATACAACAAGCAGAGGATGCCTAAAGTGGGAATTATCAAGGAGTCCCAAAGTGAATGAATAATCTGATTGTCTTGCTCCTTAAAATGGGGCAGCTCCATCAAATATTATAATGCCTTGGTTAAACATTTGTCCAATGCTAGAATGAAGGAGCTTGTAGAGAGGCAATGCTAGGCAATTTATGGCCACCCTAAAGGAGACCACAGAGTATTTCAGCAAGGTAACCTAAACACCATTATGGATGGGTTATCTAGGTCCCATGGTGTTCCATCCTGAAGAGTATGTGGGGTTTCCATGCTACGAAGGGGGTTGCTGTGACATAGCTGATGTCAAGAAACTGATAAATATGCAGCTTTGTGATAAAAATTAATGATTTTTGTGTAAATGTGCTATTTTCTTTGTTATGTATTATCGAATGGGTGCTCATACTTCAAGAACTATGAGTACAAACATATGATACCTTTTGAGCTGGAAGTCTTTAGCAGTCATTAAGGCAGAGCAGGGACCACAATAACATGAACTAAGTAAAAACTACCACTCTGGTGATCTTAAAAGAGAGGACTGTAACCTAGAAAGACTGAGAATGATGTCCTCACAGGGAAGAAGAGGAATTTTAGCAGCAGCATCAGGAGTCTTTGTAGTTGCCTGCTTGTCATTATTCTGCATGACAGAAGAACTAGGAGTACTAGGAAGACCCAAATATGCTATTCAGGGAGACAAAAAGAACTGGCAATCCCTCTTCTTAAAGCAATTTAGTTTTAAATGATTAGTCACCTTTATTCCAAGTAACAACACGCTTTCTTCACTGAACAAACATGACAATTTATTCCAAGGAACAATGAAAACAGGAGATTTGAGACTTTTTGCAGGGGGAGACAGTTATACATAGAGTACATTGAAAGTGACAGTTAAAGGTAGCTTATAGTTTTTGACAGGGAAGGACATCTGATATCTGATGTTGTTCTGTACATTGCATGGGCCCCTATTAATTATTCGAACTTTTCAAAGTTCGAATGTCATATGGTCAACACCATATGATCAAACTTTGAAAAGTTTGAAGGTTAAAAGCAATGGCTCCGTATGGTGAAGAATGGGAAAATTTCCCTTTTCTGCACTGAAGTGTGAACTTGGAGTTGGTATATTTAAGTAGGGGGTATGTGGGGGGTGCAGGGGGGCTTGCCCCCCTACTCAGAGCGTTCAGGTAATTTTATTTTATTTTTTATTATATTTTCAACGTTTCAAACTTCGCTCATATGTTGTCGCACATATGAGGTTCGAAGTTTTGAAACTTCGAATATATAATATAGACCCCATTGTACCTCGACTAACATGAGATGATCCTGTAAGTTCAACAATTTTCAGAAATTCTCAAATTGAACTCACTCTCTGACACAATAATTTATTGTTTTTTTTTCAAGAAGAGTGTGATATTATTTTATTGATTTTAGCTGACAAAATGCCCTGGTCTGTTAGCCAGAAACTAAAGTTATATTCCATAAAGTACTTGGATGAGAGATATACCAATTAACTAGCAAAGCTGGATAGGGTATGTAATTACACTTACAGTTTTTAAGAAGAAGGAAATGACAGCTGACTGTCTGACTTCAGCAAATTCAGCAAGCATGCCGACATCACACATACACACACACACACACACACACACACACACACACACACACACACACACACACACACACACACACACACACACACACACACACACACACTCACACACCACTTAACATTCATCCAAAGAAATACCACAGTGAACCTACACAGCAGCTGTAGATGTTGCCACCATAAAAGATAGAAGGATTTCATCCTTTTAAAGCAATATGAGAGTGTTTTGTGTGTGTGTATGTGTGATTATTTCATATACTGGTGTGTTCTGTAAGTCATTCTATTTCATCAATTTAGAATAATGTAGACAGCATATCAGAAAAAAATTCATCTATAGCAAGCAACAAGAACAGCAAGCAACTCTCCCCACGTCCCTCTAGGTAAAGTCAGGCAACAGCTCCCCCAGCCCACCTTTACAATGATGTGCTTCTAATGCTTTGAATGATATGACAGCAATCCAGCTCTGATATCTACAAAGTTGGATGGCAGTGATTGGGTACTAATATGTCCAGCTTTCTCAGTATATGAACTAGGGTCTGTGACCTCCCCAACCCATTGTATACTGTCTGTCCATTCCATGTCTGCATGAAGTGCATAATAATGAATGCTCTTGAGCTGCACATGGCTGTGTTTCACTAACTAGTCAGTTGATATAGCATTCCATTAATGTGCCACAACACAGACTCGTGGGAGCCCAAGTTCCTGCAAGTACCAGCCTCAGTCTCCACTATCTCAATCTCAACAGTGAGAATGACTTGATTTAATCGAGATGGACAGACATATTAAGATCAATGAAAGAAATAGACTACAGAAAGTCAATAAAACCCAGAAAGTTAGAAGTCTGATAAAACAAATGAACACACATCCAAATTAATAACAGATAAAATCTTGTGACAAAAACATGGGGTAGTAAGGGAAAGGAAGGGGAGAAATCGCATGCCATCATGGAAGCATCGAATAGAGATAACTATAAAAGAAAAAGGCAAGAAGTGTCACTGTTAGAAGAGTATAGAAGACAGAATCGATTGACAAAAATACTCAGAAATATAGACGTGCTAAAAGCAATAAGCAATATCAGAACAGATCAGGATCTATCGTGCACTATTGGTAATAATAAACTAAAAATATCAGCACAGGCAGAAAAACTTAGAAGATATGCAGATAAATACAAAGGAAAAATACAAAATAAGCAATTTACTGATGATCCAAAAAGTTTTATAGAGAATTGGGAAACAAGACAAAAGGAATTGCAACACCACGGGAAAAAAAAGAAGAAATAGATACATTTTGGAGTAATATCTATGAAAATCCTGTGGAACATAACAAAGATGCTAATTGGACAGAAGAAGTAAAAGAAAGAATAAGAAGGTTAAAGCTACAGGATATGAAATGGGATGAACTAACAGCCAGAGAGATTGAAACAAAGTTAAGAAAAGCCTCTAAATGGAAAACACTAGGCCAAGATGCAGTACCTAACTTTTGCCTAAAAGCATTAACATCTTTACATGAAGATTTAGCCATGAGTAAGAACTATTTATACGCATATCCTGAACAGACACCAGCCTGGTTAACAAGAGGAAAAACAATACTCCTACTTAAGAGCAAACCTGCAAGCTATCCTACAAACTACAGATCAATAACTTGCCTTCTGATGAAGTATAAACTATACGTTGGAACTGATGCCAACAGAGTTTATAGTTATTTAGAAGAAACCAAAATCATGGCAATGGAACAAAAGGGTAATAAAAGAAAGTCATATGGACCAAAGGATCATTTGGTGTTAAATAAAGTCATAATGGAGAAATGTAAAATGGGGAAGAATCCAAGTATGGCATGGATAGACTACAAAAAAAAAACATTTGACAGTATCCCACATTCATGGATAAAATAGTGCTTAAAAATGCATAATATGCATCCTACACTGATCGATTTCATTACAGTGACCATGAAACAGTGGCAAACCACTTTGCAGTTAAGCCATGAAAAAGGACAAATTATTATTCAAGGGATAAAAATTCAAAGGGGGTTATTCCAGGGTGACTCTCTGTCACTGCTGCTCTTTTGTCTTGCTCTTAACCCATTAAGCTGTCTGCTTAACAGATTAGGTCATGGCTATAATTTGGCTCCCAGGAAACAGCAAAGTGTAAAGACTTCTCATCTTCTTTTTGTAGATGATTTAAAATGGTATAGCTCACAAGATGAGGAACTGAAAGTACAACTGCAAGTGGTCAAAACTTTTTTCAGATGATATAAGAATGTCATTTGGTCTTGATAATTATGCAAAAGCAGCCTTTAATGTAGGAAAGCTGCACCCCAAGAAAAAAAAAGAAGTTACATACTCACCATAATGCTTCTTCTGTGTTGTCCATTTGTCATTTGTTTGTAAGTCAATGGGTTCGGATCCAACACGGCCACTTTCTAAAGCTTCTAGGATCTGAATCTTGAGCTCATCCCTTACCCACAATGCCCCTGACTACTACAACACCTCAGAGTGAGTTTGCTGTTATTATATATATTATGTACATATAATACAATAACAATGTTATGCCAGAAAAATGATAGCTGAAAGATCAGAAGCTCAAACAAGTACTATGGTTCCTAATAGCACTTCCGTTATGTCTCTCTCAAGAAGAAAGTCGGGGGGAAGGAGGGAGGAAGTTGAGAAAGAATGAAAATGGACAATACAGATGGAACATTATGATGAGTACATAACTTCTTTATCAGATGTCATTCTCATTCATTCCTCAACCAGTGGGACAGAGTCTTCAGCTACAGCAACCTTTGATGGCCCTAATGAAAGGATATTTTGGAGTACCATGAAACCAAAGTCAACTCCATTTATGGAGATGATATCTAATTTGTAATATGCAATAAAGGTATGAAAATTTGACCGAGAGCCAGCTGCACAAATATCAATAGAGGTTCTTGACCAAAAGGCTGCTGAAGTAGACATTGATCTAGTTAAATGTCCCTTCAATTGTTTAGGTAATGCAATACATTTCAAAGAATAGACATCGGAAATGCAATCTGTTTTCCCTTTAGCCAAGGTGACCTTTGAAACTGGTCTTCCCATTCTCATTCTAGAAAAGGAAAAAAATAGTTGTTCAGATTTTCTGAATGCTTTTGTTCTGTCCAGGTAAAAACACAATTGTCTATTTACGTCAAGAAGATGAAGGATATATTCACCTTTATTTTCAAATTTAGGGAAGAAAACTGGTAAACTGATGACCTGGCTGACATTATTTTCAGAGGCAACTTTTGGTAAAAAAGAAGGATTTGTGAGTAAGATAACTCTATCTTTGTAAAAATTCAAATACATGGTGATTTGCAAGATAGTGCTTGTAGTTACAATACTTGTCTTGCAGAGGTTATAGCTACCAAAACACAGTTTTCCAAGAAAGAAATTTGAGCTCCATCTTGGTTGATGGTTCAAAAGGGAAATGTACTAAGGCTTGTAAAACCATGGTGAGATTCCAAGGTAGAGTGAGGTCCTTTACTGGAGGTCTAAGTAAGAAGGTACCCCTAAGAAATGCTTTATACAATTTAGATAATGCTAAAGAAGAAGCATTATCCAATATATGGTAGTTGGAGATGGCTGCCAATTGAACTATAATAGTAGAAAAACTTGCTCAATCCTGGAAAATTGAGGTACGGAAGGCCAGTACTGCTGGGATTGGAGCAGTGAAGGGATCTTTTTCATTTACTCTTGTAGATTTTCCTAGTAGAGTCTTTATAGAAAGATGCCAAAAGTTTTCGAACTGGAAATCCTGGAATGTCTAGCCATCATCTGAATTGGAGAAACCATGTGGTCAGTTTGAGGTCTACAAGATCTGGGTGAATCTGTCCTGATGGATGAGATAGGAAGTCTGGACTGAGATCCAGAGTCCAAGGAGGATGTATTAAGTGAGACCAAAGAAAGGGAAACTATACCTGTTGAGGCCAAAAGGGGGAAATGAAGATCACTCTGCTCTTCAACCTTTGTGCTTTCTGAGGAAATATGGGGATGAGAAGTAGGGGAGAATAAGCATAAAGGAGACCAGAGGGCCAGACCTGAACTAGAGCATCTCCCGGTGATTGTCCCTGAGGATGGATCAGGGCAAAGAACCTGCTGCATTTGTTGTTGGAAGGGGATGCAAATAGGTCTCAGCAAGGTTGACCCCACTTGTAGAAGATCATGTTTGCCACTGATTAAGAGACCACTCATGAGACATGAGGATGGTCCTTCTGAGCCTAGAATGCTGGACTTCCCTGGTATTTGTGTTGTTACTAGGAAGTGGATGGAAAATATTGCTCATTGCCAGACCCTCACTGCTTCTCGACAAAGGGGGTAAGATCTGGTTCTCCCCTATTTGTTGATGTACCAGACTACTGACATGTTGTCCATTTGTATTGCAATAGTCCCTAGAGGGAGAAAGCTCTGAAAGGCCTGCAACACTAAAAGCACCACTCTCATCTCTAGGATGCTGATATGCAGATTGGTCTCTTGCATCAAGCACATGCCTTGGACTGGCTGTCCCAAGAAGTGCCCCCCCCCCAACTGGGAAGCATCCATGGTCAATGTGGAGCTGGGGGGAGGAAGGATACACACACACCCTTGCTCGATTTCTTCAGAGTGGACCACCCATGGAAGACAATTTCTGCACATTCGAGACAATTTTATGGGATGACTCAAGGGATAGCGATGAAAGGACCCCTGCACCGCTAGATTCCATTGAAGGATTCCCATGTGTAAAGTGAGTTGTGGGAATCAAAGCTATAGTGGCTGCCATCAAACCTAATGCTTTAAGGATCAATCTTGCTGGGGGCGTTGGAATGGCAAGGACCTGCCTGATATGTGTTCTCAATATAAGAATTCTGTTCTGAGGCAGGAAAGCTAGACAACTGACTGTAGCCAAACAGGTCTGTATGAAATCTATCACTTGGACTGGTTGAAGATGAGAGTTTTGGATGTTGATGGTGATTCTCAGAGCAGGTGCTAGGTAGAGCAGATAATCTCTGGCTTTTACTAGTATATGCCTGGTTGGTGTGGTCAGGAGCCAGTTGTCCAAATAGGGAAACACTCTGAATCCAAGCAGTCTCAGGTGAGTCGCTACCACTGTCATACATTTGGTGGACACCCTGGGGGTTGTGGTGACACCAAAGGGCAGGACTCTGAACTGGTAATGACTGACTCCCAGCCGGAAGCGGAGCTACCTTCATGAGTGTCTGTTCATTTTGATGTGATATTACGTATCTTGAAGGTTGACTGAGCACGTGCAGTTATCCTTCTGTTGAAGAGTTAGAATGGACTGGATAGTGACCATCTGGAATTTTGAGTTCTTTATGAATTGTTCAGATAAGTCAGGTCTAAAATTGGGCTTAGGTCCCCGTGTCGTTTTTGGCTCTAAAAAGAACCTTGAGTAAGTTCTGGATCCTGTTTGGTCTAGTGGGAACTTCTGGAGGACCCTTTTGTCTAGCAACTTTGCAATTTCCTCAGCTGCTAATTCCCTCTGATTGGGTGGAACATCGGGGATAATTTTCTTTGGTTTCTGTAAAAAGGCAAGACATTTGCATTGGGGATTGTGGATACATTATAATATTGAGGCAGCTGAAAAACTCTGGAAAAATGAGCCACAAAGCATCATAGAAAATGATGAAGTTTATATCACATGGGATCATCCATTACCAATAATTCAAAAAATAGATGCAAGGAAACCCCATATAGTTTTCCATGAAAGGAAGACAAAAATAGCATTGATCATTGAAATTGCTACACCCAGTGACTACAGTGTCTTATATACAGAGAGACATCAAGTCATAAAATACCAGGATTTGCAGGCAGAAATGAGGGCAATGCGGAAGAAAGATATCCAGACAGTTTCAGTAGTAGTAGGAGCAATGGTTCTTATAAAAAAGAATTTACAATTATACTTAGATATGTTACCAATACACGTAATTCCATAGAAATTGCAGAAGGAGTCATTACTGGGCACATTGCGGGTGCTGCGAAGAGCACTTCTGGCTAACATCAAAAATTGAAACAATACTAATTTCATGAACTTTAACCACACTTTGACTTAGGAATGGGGTACATTCCCATCATGGTATTAGAAACCCAAAAGACTTGGAGAAATTAAAAACAAAAAAAAGTGAGAATGACTGTGACACAAGTTGCTGTAATACAACACTAGCCAGACCATGAACTCCAAGGATTTTCCCTATATCCATCTTAGCTGGTAAGGTGGCAAGAATGAACTGCTACAAAAAAAATTAACATAGAGCCTCATTAGAAAAGTCAACAGATGCTCTAGATTTTATTCCTTTCTTTGTATGCTTTTCATATCAAGTTTTCCTGACAGAACCCTCAAGTGTAGCTTAGGAGTTGTAAATGTACTAAAGCTGTTACCTTTTTTGTTTTTTCTCCATATCTTTGACCTGCTAGCCATCTTATATTTTTTCACAAACTTTTTGAAGTCAAATATAGAGGATGTTTAAGTGAAAAAACATCTCTGAGATATATGAACTTAAGGAATACCCCTGAGATTTATAACCATATTAAGCAGCATATTATGATGGGGATGAGAACGTCAAGAAAATGTAACCTTTGAATAATGGAGGATAATAAACACTTATACAGAAAGTTAAGTACGGCCAAGAAATTCAGTCACTCTGAGGCAGTGTTCATTGTTAGAAACTGTGTGCATACCTGAAAATATCTGAAAATCATTGAAGCAGTGGTGCTTTTATAAACTTTTTTTAAGCAGAAGCTAATGTGAAAGAAATCAGCTACAGCTATATGAAAGTCAAGTTGAAATACATCTAGTTACTATGCCTTTAACTCATTACAGCTGAATGACACCTTCAGGTTCATCTGCAGTTAACTCCTACTGACGCCTCTAGGCGTAAAATATTGCTTGTTCATATTTGCATCTATAATTCCAAAACCATACTATGTACAAGATCTTAAAATATTTTTTCTTAAAGCTTACACAATGGCAAACTCAACTGCATTAATATTTGACTTTTGTCTAGTGCCGGTAAATAAATATTAACTGTTGTTTTTATAATATTAATATATATATATATATAGATATAATTTTCACATTTCAAAATATCTCAACAACCATGTAACACAGACAGAACTCCTTAGCCTCCTATGAAAGCTCTCAGCTAGATGAATAAAATGCTGTTGACAGTATGTGTGTAACTTGAGTGGTTGCTGAGATATTGTAAGTTGTTTACAAAATATTACAAATGTAATTGTTACTGTGTTTACTGTGACTTATAAAATTCTGTTTATGACCTAGAACCTAAAAGAATACTACCACTTGAAAAAGAGTTTGTGCTGAAAAGTTGGCCATTTAAACTTTCTTTCATAACTCCTATGGTTCCAGAGATATAAATATTTGTTTGAAACATGAGGACATCATTTGATTCTTTCAAAAGGCCAAAGCTCCGACCATTGGAAGTTACAGTGCAAACTTCCTGAGCTCCATTGAAGTGAATGAGTTAAATTGTCTTACATTCATCATTATACCTTCAGTGCAAATCAATCAGACTAGCAGTTTGATGAATGGATGGCTCTAAATGTGCACTGTTGGTGAAATTATTATAATAATAGCTGATTTAGTAGGGTGAATACCAAGCTGAGCATGTAAAGCAGGCTTGTTTATTTATCGATGGTAATTTGAATAATTCTATCTACAAGACTCTCTAACAGCTTGCACCAAAGTATGACTGAAGTAGGCTAAGGTTTCATTGGCCTGCTGTACATTATCAGTTTATGAACCCATGATTTTATTTTTCTGGACAGTATACCTATTCATGGCTGGCTGCATTCATTATAGTTAGAGGAAAACACACATACTAGAAATGTCATGGACATTCATTTGCAAATATGTGCTGCAAACACAAGGCAGTTGCTTTCACCAGAACCATAAAACTACAACATATATCTAATGTGTGGTGGGTGCTAGCTTGCCATATGTGCTTCAAAACTCCTTGTTGCACAAGCTGAATACAGTGTGCCCCATCAACTGAACCTGAATGAGCACAACCTCACCACCACTGGAAGTCTACATGTGGGATTCAGAAATCCCACACAGACTCACTGGGGTGGGGACACAATGACAACATAGCATTTGGGACTTTCTACATAAAGAAAGTTTGCTCTAGCTTTCAGGACATAGGCTATATTAGGAGTCAATTGGCACTTGGTAAACCAAACTACTGAAAAATATAAGAAAGTGATGTTACAAAATGGAGTCAATATATGAGAACTGGTTATCATTCATTTGGTAGACAACACAAATGAGCGATGCATAAATGAGTGACAAAAACTGATCATCACACATGAGCTGCAGCACAATTCTGTGAATCACATTTGGTTGAATTCAAACTTTCTTTAGTGTAGGTATGTAGGAGTGCGCAGGAAAATAAATGTTTGACTGAGAAGGTGATGGTTGTGAAAATGTGCATAACTGCATTGTAGTAGATAGTGTGTATGTGTGAATGTTCATAGGTTACAGTTATGTTAGGTAAGGGGGTAAATTTAGTATTGTGCCTTTTTGGTGTTGTGACTGTTCTGATCCTTTTGTCTTGATTAGTAATACTGTTAGGGAAAGGATTTTTTGTAATGTAATGTATAGAGTTAGGGTTAAGAGCAGGGGTAGGGTTGGCACCCATGAATAAGATGGGCAGGGAGGTAAAGCCCCCCCATCCGTCTTACTCATGGGTGCTAACCCTAACCTTAACCCTACTCCTAACTCTACCCCTAGCCCTAATCCTGCACATTCTGTTATTTAAGACCTTTCCTTAACAGTACCTCTACTTATGATGTCTGATGTGGGTTTTACAGTTGGTTGAGAAGGTGTCAATGTTTTGGGATTCTTTCATTTTGTGCGTCACTCACTGGTGTTGACTTTCAGTTTTTGTCACATATTTGTGAGTCACTCATTTGTATTGTTGACCAATGATAGAATCATGAAAGCAAGTTCTGATGTGCATCATTCATGTGTATGCAATATTCAGTTAATAAACTGGAAAATGCTTAGAAGACCACAAGACTTGAACGTAAATCTTTCTTCTGTCAGCTGAAAATCTTAACCATTATCTTAGGATCACTATGCAAAACAAACAAAGAAATAAAAAATAATGCACTACAGGCTAATAACCTCCCAGAGCACGAATTCTCCCCTGATACCTTTTGCATGGTACTCAGGTTTAGAGCTATGGTTGTGACCCTGATTTTAAGTATATTCTGTTTTTCAGTAAATATTATATAAACAAAAATAGTTAAAGCACAAAAATGATATTTGCAAACTGCCAGTGGAATAATTTTTATGGTGCCATCTGCTGCTAAGTGCCATTTTAAATTCCTAGCCATTACTTTGCATTGGTACCAAATTGAACTCTGCACTTCCACTATGACAGGATTAGGCTTTAAAAAAACTTAACTGTGTTTGCCTTTATAAAATGATATAGAAGCCACAGCAATGAAGCATACAGGCACTTAGGGAACAGAAAAATCAATCAAGCATAATGCAACAAGACAAATGTTAACAGAAGGATTGTGAAAAACTGTTTCATAGTATTTGATTACATATCAGGACTTTTGCAGGCATTGAACCTACAGAATGATGGAATACTTACCTAGAATGATAATCAGGACAAGTACGCCAATGCCGCCAAGGATGATCATCATCTGAAAGGTAATGGGAACAGGATTAAACAGTGGTAAAGTGTGTTACATAACATGACATTGGAAAAAATATCAGCATTATCAGTTCATGTGCTGTCAGGATGAATCATGTACACTGGCCTATTTTAAATAGGTCAAAAACTTGTGACTGCATTGTAATATAATGACAGATTTAGATATTTTATGTCCAAATAAATACTTTGAAAAGGTTCACTTATTCTCTTACACAAGCTAGAGTTCACTGTTTTCTTCCTTATATGACTACTGTTCTCTGGCCACGTTGGTGATATGCTAGTGTTTCTACCACATTGATGCACAGTCTCCAAACTTTCATTATTCTACTATTTAAAGCCAATTGCCAACATGAATGGTACTTTTTTTTCTAGCAGCTTGTTGTACCTGTTCACCAGTGTTTCTGTGATCACTTGTTTGCAGCTCCTCTTACAGGTTTCAGGACTGCCCAGTTATTTTTCTACATGAGTTAAAGAAGAAAAGCAAGGTTTAGAGGCAAGGACATATACCTCTCATACAACTCACTAGCCTTAATAAGTGGATGCTCATTTGTTAACTGCCTTGAACTTTATATTTTTACACTTGTCCAAGCCTAGGGATTTTCTGGTATGTATATCAGTATTTTTTACATTTCTCACACTTTCTTAAATAACTACCCTAGGTTTTCTTGGGAGGGTGCTGAGCCTTAAGTGCTGTTGCTCATTGTCTTCTGATACCCTCTTTTGCCTACCCATTTGTAGTCAATAGTTATCAGCTGGCCACTGAACCACTGAGTGAATGCATAAAGTTGCATGTTTACTGGCAGATTTGAAGACTCCCCTCACCTTTACAGCAAGACATCAGTGATATAGTCACATCTTCTGCCTAATCTGCAAAGCTGGGACTGAGGTGATCCACATTTTACCCAAGCAGCTCTCCCTGATATTATGAGCTTGAAAATACGGTTATGTAATGTTTCTATTAGGAGTTCGGCTCTTTAAGCAATCACATGTGGGAATACAGAATGATCATTATGCTTCTCAATCCTTGACATCTGATAATTACCTATATTCTAAAGGCATCTATTGCCATTGGTGCAGAATCATTACATTAAATGGTGTCATGTTCATAGATTCATAGGTATTTAGTAGACATGCAGTCCAGGCTACCATTAAAAGGCCTAGCCAGATTCCTAGTTTCCCCAAAGCACTGTTTTGTTAAGTGACTGATGCAGGGTCATACAGCAGGCAGATGAAGGCGGAAAAATTCAAACTCTGTACCCTTGGCACAGGAAGTGCCTCATTAACAACTCAGAGCTTTAGTACCCTGTTCTAACTGAGAGACAGAAAAAGAGTGGACAATTCCCAAGGTAGGAGTCATACCCAGACTACCTGGGAGAAAGCTAAGAATCCTAAACACTAACAATATGGAAAACTCCCATATGTCACTTTTTAATGAAGGGTCGGACAGTGGTACAGCAGTTAGAGTTCCTCACAGCACTTAGTTATTCAGTTTGGCTCCTGGCTGGGGTGCCTTCTAGGTGGAGAATCTATGTTCTTCTTGTGACTATGTAGGTTCTCATCAGGGTCTCCAGTGTACTCTCATATCCCAAAGGCATCGCAGAATGTGAACTGGTAATCCCTTAAAGTGAATGTGTGTGTGTGATTAATAATTCTGTAGACCCATCTGGTTGTTAAGTTTTATATCTCTTTCTTTATTTTATTTTAGTATCAGGATGGCATCTAGTTTAGCCAGCTCACTGGCATGGATGGATAAAGTTCTGCCTGTGGCCCATGCAACCCAGGTTTAACTGGTAGCCTAGGCAATGCAGGTGGTAGCCAGGAAGTGAGAGAGGAATGAGGAAACATAGAATACCTGCCTCACTCTGGGGGGATGGAAGGATTACTGGGCATGTGTGTGGGGTGTGGATTTTACATTGAATCCTGTGTGGAGACCTTGGATTACCAGAAACAGTTTGCCTTCAATAAACAGGGCATTTGAGGAGGCACCTCTCCCAGAAGCAAGAGCCATGAACTTACTTATGTTTATTGTATTCCATCACTTAAGAGTTTGCAGGCACGTGCATAAGAGAACTGGTAAGGCTTCAAAAATTCTTTGGGCTGGATGACTGCACCATTCCAACTACTTAACATTTTCTGACAGGAGTGAATCGGCCAAAGGGCTCTCACCTCTGGGGGAGTGAATGGACTAAATGAGCAAGCCACAGGCAAGTAGTCAAAAGGCTTGAAGGTCATTGGGACTGGGGAGTCAGCTCTCTTTCCACCCCAAAAGAACAATGTGGCCCCTGGTAGATGGCTTTTCAGAACTCCACTCCTAAATAACAGCTGAACTGCTCAAGTGATATACATTTTGTCAAAGTCAATCACAGACTGCTGAAGCAGTATGAATAAGGCTGGGCAAAGTCGAATCCTCAACTAAGAAGTGAGAACATCTGGTGGATGGCATAATTTTCTGCTGTGAAACCTTATAACTATTTGGTCAAGCTGTTTGTCACCCTAACTGCAATTTATAGCCCTTCCAGAGTTGGTAGTGGGACACTAGATGTTCAGGAGTATGCTTTTGTGGAAATACTGTATTGTCAGAGATATATTTTTTTAATTTATGCAGGTAGATCTGAGAGATAGGATTATGGCATAAGAGTCTAACATTATTGCTGTGTCACACTCGGCTCATGGACTGGAGCTAAGATGAAGACAGACGGTTGGCCATCATGAAGGAGGGGAACATCACTAGTATTCTGCCTTACAGTAGCGGGAGTACTGAAAAATGAATCCAGCAGTATGAAAACAAAGAATTTGATCTATATTTTGCATCCAGTGAAGTACATTTAGACTACATTTAAAATACTGCAATTATCTTGCCATTTAAATCAGTTTTGTGTATTGTGTTTGCTCTTTATATAAATTTAAAGGATTATAAGATCATAGGATCATAGAAGGTTACTAGACTATCGACCCGGAGGTCATTTCAAGCCTAGCAGTTTCATCCCAATGTAATACCATAGATACTATAGTCAATACTCAAGACTGTATTTAATGACTACCCATGTCCAGGAGGGTTGTGGGTGTTATCCTTGGTAAGAATTTAAGGAGCCCCATCCACTAGTCTAGGTTCTATTTGAACAGTGTCATAGAGGTGCTCTGCTTCACATGTACTGGCAGCCTATTCCAAAGATGAGGCAATCGCTGGGAGACAAATCTGTTCCTCTAGCACATCCTATTCAAGTCACAGGCCATATTTAGGCCCCTAGAATGTGGAGCTCTAGTCCTGTTTGATTAATGGATGTGCAACAAATTCATTAGGTTTGGGTCGGAGATTGCTGTATAAGCCAAGCATAAGTCTCCCCTAAGAAGTCTATACAATACAGAGTATAGTGACAGGGACTTCAGTCGGTCTGTGTAAGGCATGCACTGGAGACCCTTGATCTTAGAAACCTCTGATGTCTCTGCTGTGTTAAGGTATTTCTATAGTCTGCAGTACTTTTCAAATGGTTTCAGTGCTGTGCCCACTCATGCACCATTTTCCTGTTGTGCTTTTAAACTTGGAAGCTTTTGAGCTGTCCATTCTTACTGCATATTTAGCCTTGGAAGCTCCTCACAGTATCATCTTCTGTATACCTGGCCATAGAAGCTTCTCCCAGTGGTATTTCCTCTACTCATCTGACTTGTTATTGACAGAAGAAACTGGGAAGGCCCTACCCCTAGATTGCTAGTGTACTTTGAAATTGCTTTAAAGTGTGTGTGTTCCTCATTGCCAGCTTGTCTGCCTTTGAATCACCTTTTAATTAATTGTAGTTTATGGTTAGATGTATTTATGGTACCATTTCACTTTTAGATAAACAAAGTGTGTTTTTACATTAAGAAAACTGGGACTGCTATTCTAATGGCAGTAGTAAACTAGTCTGATCAGTCCGAGTTGGGAAACGCACAAGGGGATTAAAAAGTGAGATTGTTTCATCAGCCAGAGGGCTTTTTAGGGGCTTGTTAATATGCACTTGAGAGTTACTTTTGATATGCTTTTAAATTAGAACATTCCAGGATCATCCACCCTGTGGCAGAAAATATTTATCTGGTCTCTCTGAGTTGGAAAGCACTCCAGGGAGCTCAAAGTGTAGTTGTTTATTGGCCAGAGGGCATGGGAATTAGTTTTCAGCTTTTTTTCTGTCTGGTATAAATTAGGTGCATTTATACAGAAATGTTCACCATGCAGTGGTTGTTTGCAGTACCCTGTATAGTAGCAAACCTATACTGCTAGTACTCAGGACTTTAACCTGTAACACAGAAAGTCTTTACACGGAGCCAAGCTTATGGCAGCTATTTAATGCAACAAACAGCAGTAAAATCAGATCATAGAACCATACAGCATCTAGCCTTAACTCTAGACACCAATCTGGTGACCCCTGTAAAACCAAGTTCCTAAATCATAATAGCCTAACCCTAACACAGGTCCTGGCAACATGGATTTGCAATTTCCTAATGTCTATGTGGCCAGTTTGGTAGATATGGGCATCCTAAGACAATGTAGCAATTGTCTCATGTGGTCAGACAACCTTTTAATCCATAAAGAAACTAACAATATGTGACAGATGTACATGCATTACTTCCTCTGCGGAAGAAATCTCACTTTCAAACAAGGCTGTCAAGAACACACAGTATATCCTTCACAGATACTGATCATCACACACATAGAAGTTCTTATGCTGAGGCACTTAAAATATACCTTTCCAAACCTCAAAGACTGCCTGAGCTATCAAACAGCAACAGCTATCCTGAGCAATCACTAAAGCACGCACCAAAAGCAACACTGACCACCACACATAAGCTTACACTTAATGATCTGCTAAGAACAACGCCCATCAGACAAGCAAACACCTTATCGAGTGCTCTTGTCAGACAAGGTGGAGATAACTGTTAGTTGTCTATCTGGAGCTAGGATCTGCAGTATCATGCACACACTCAAGCCACTGCACAACAGGTATCAATATGATTCGATCATAGTCCATTTGGTTATAAATGACCTGAGACGTACCTCACTGTACTGTATGAAAAGAGACATTATGGAGCTCTCTGAATATGTGTCACAGACAGGTATGTGCCTTGCATTGAGTGGCATTCTACCTTCACTAAGGATGATGCCACAGTATGAACAGAAAATGAATGGTTTTAATAATTGGCTTAGTTTCTGGTATCACTCCAGGGGAATCCAACATCTATCAGTATGGGGAGGACATGGTCAACAGGTCACGTTGCTTTTCCAAGGATGGTCTGCACCTTCCCCCTGCACGTTCGAATATTGGCTAAAAATGAATCCACTCCCTAGAGCTTTTTTTGGGTAATGTCAAAATGACAAAACTACCATCCATCCCTCCACACCCCCTTTTCCCATGTTTGCACATGAGGTCAGTGTGTAACTTCAGCAGTGGCAATCATCTAGAGCCAAGGTTCACACCGCCAGGTTGATAGACCTGCTGCAGTTGTTTTTCCATCCCACACACTCATGACTATGGCTACTTCAGAGTGTCCAATCTTCAGCTACTGTCTTTGCAATGTGCAAGGAAACTGGATCACCCAGAAGAAACCCACGCAAACAAAGGGAAGACATGCAGACTCTGCATAGAAGGCGCCGCAGCCAAGATTCGAACCAGAGAACCTTTTGCTGTGAGGTGACAACACTATCCTCTGTGACACTGTGCAGACAATACTACCAACATAGCAAAAAAACAAAACAAGCAAAAAAGCAAACTCAAAGCAACCTTAAGGTGCTACTGCTCAGTGCTAGGAGCCTAAACAAGAAACTCCACAACCAACAAACTCTCCTCACTCTGGAAAATGTAGACATCTGTGCTGCTACTGAGACTTGGTTTAAAGCCACAGAAAGTATTCCTGAAGAAGAATCCAGGTTACGAATACCCTGTCCTATACAGATCACTTTAAGGCCCTATCTCTGCACTTAGTCTCCTAGAGTTTTGAGAGGCAATCTATGCCTGGCATATAAAGCTTCCTCAGAGCCATCATCAATTGATCTCTTGCACATCCACAAAACAAACAGCACTTGAAACACTAGACCCAAGGACTTGCACTGTGACTACAATATAAATGGAACATGCTGGAGAGACCAATATGTGTCTCAAATGATCTCCGTGCTATGGAATATGCCTCCATCTATGTAAAGCAGAGTTTATTCCAGACCCTATACAAACAAAACCTTGATCATCGGATGGGAATTTGAAAATTTGCCCCCAGTCTGGCCTGCATGTCCCTGATGGGTAGAGGTCAAAAATAAGTAAATGAATCCCCAACAACATACCCTCCCCACACACGCACACACACACACACACACACACACACACACACACACACACACACACACACACACACACACACACACACACACACACACACACACGCCTGGGAAAGGCTGACATCCTTAGCTACCTCCTCACTAACAGTTTATCTGTCACAGTATTATGGCTGTTTTAAACAGCAAGACATACACTACGGTTCTCTACAATAACTTCCAAACAAGGCTATGATGCACATTTTAATCTGGAATTCTTCTTACTTAAAGCAAACATTTGTAGAAACATGATTATTTATCCTTTGCTAAGATGTCTTGTCACACACTTTAATGCAAACAATCTCATTTAATAATGTGAAAACAGCTGTTTGTGATGTCCTGTAACAAATAAAATGCAGTAATCTACTGAGATGCCTGCAGATTTTGAGATTAATTAAATGCGTTACAATGTTGATATCCAAAACAGTTTTGGATGCAAGTTTAATAATGATGATTCAGCAAAAATGGTGTCCCATACTTGAGCTTCCAATCTGTCCAGTTTTAGTGCAGAGGTGACACTCAGTGTTCAGATGGAATGCTTTGGTACTGAGTGCCATAAGATGCCAAGTCTGTTAATAATGAGCTGCCATTCTGCTATGTCCTAACATGGCTTTTGCAAGTGAATTCAGAAAGTGGTGAAGGGTGGCCAGGGCACACAGCCACATGGTCACTGCAAAGTGCAAACTGGCAGGCTAAATAGTAAGGTTGAATTTTATGTAAACGCTCAGTTCTTTTAATTCTTTGCAGTGCAATTAGAATTGTTAGCAGAAAATGTGCACATGGATGCAGTGTACCTGTTGTGAAGAGGCTATATTTTGGGAAATGTTCTGAAAACTGTTACCTTATTTGAACATCACTAGGTATATGTCAGTAGAAGAGAAAAGGGCTGGGAAGTCTCCCCTGTCCAGGAAAAATTCACTACCCTCAAAACTGCTTCATCTGTGTTGAAGAAAGGGAAGCATGTGGGATCATCTTAAGGGGAGTGGTAAAGCTGGTGCAACATAGACCCATCCTCTATTCTCACACTCCATGACTTCTATGATTTTCTCAAGGACATGACTCACAAATGGAATTGGCCAGTAAATACTATGGATGAAATCTGGGAAAAGGAGTTGGCAACTGATAAAATAAGTGGTTTATGCATTTACATTAGTTGTGGTCAAACTGTAGTGCATGGAAGGGATCTAAGGTGTATGTGAACGCAGAGACAAATTCCTTATGAGTAGATACAAAGGGACAAGAGGTAGATTTTATGGTCCTGTTAAGAAAAAATGATAGCTGACATGGGACCACTTAAGTACAGAGACAGTTGATGGAGTTAGAGATGGGCTTTGGTCAAGTAGAAAATATGGCACTCCTCTTCAGCTTCCTTCTGTCTATGTCAAGGTTCAAGTCTTTAAAACAGTGCTCATCAATGAATGTTGAATTAATACCAAACAGAAAATGTGAGTATGGCAGTCCAAGCATTACTTGAAAGACACTTTTTCATACTCTTGCTGAAATGGAGATATCAAAGTCATTGAGTTATGAGCAGCTGTCTGAAGGTTTGACAACTTCATATTTATAACATTGTTGTTTAGTATTTATCTGCTTTAATATTCCTCTGAGGTGCTATTACCTATTAGGTTGACATATAAAGTAAAAGATGTGTAGTGATAGTGATAATGCAGAACTTACATCATGAGTCCCTTGGGAGGTTCTACCCCCTGGTAAGTGCATTACCTTTCAGCACAGCTGTTTGCAATCCCTGATTGCAATTTACTGAAGCTGGCAAAATCTAGCATGGAAAAAAATCAATATGTTTATTAAATACAGTAGAATGTGTAGCTTTTAAATATGGATGCTCTACCCTGAGAGACAGACGCATAGAAAGCATAATAGCATGAGGTTCTTCCTCTGTCTGCAAGTGGAGCTGGTTTCTTTTTATTGTTCTTTTTGTGGGTTTAAATGGTAGGGGGGCATGATGATAACAAACTTCCTCCCACCAAGCATCAGGTAGCTATCAAAGTAATCACAAAGGCACTGAAAGTCAAAGTTAGGCCTGTAGGTCTATGTCCCATGTTAAAGAGACAAAAGCAATATTGGAAGTGAGGAGTATTGATAAAAGGCCACGACAAGTTAATACAGAATTATGTGAGATAAACTGACATCTAGTTATTGTGCAGCTTATGAAACCATAATGTGTGCTGAATGATAACTAGGACATTGCCATTATTTTAGATTGTGGAGTCTATAGCGGGGAAAGAGGAGTACCAAAGATGGGTAATAGCTCATACATACATGACAGTACCAAAAGCAAACTAGAAAACAATGGTTACAGTATAACACAGGAGGAGATGTTTATGAACTGCTAACATTCTTTATCTTATAGTCCAGGGTTTGATTCTCTCATTATCTATTTGATTATATCATGATTCTGAATAAGTCAGTTAACCAGACAGTATTGCCAGGTTGCTCCTTAAAAACAGCACTTGAGTCAAGGAATAAACAACACTGGAGGCAAAAGTTGGTGCAGCATTTTCTGCAGAAGTTACATGCAGCTCCCTACCCCATCTTAGGGCAGGAAATAGACAAGAAATTGAAAGTACAAATGATAACTGAATAGAGAAAATGTATCTATGCAAGATGCAGACTGGGGCAAGTCCCATTCAAGACCAGGGTTATTCTGAATTCCCTGCAGGATGCATGTCTCGGACATCTATCGTTATTGCCCACTTATGAATGTCTGAAGAAGGGACTAGATAGAAAAGGGTATAGTTCACAATAAGCACAATCAGACAAAAACAACCACACTGTTTAATCCTTTCCCCTTTAACAACTCAAGAGCGATCATGTGCAATATTCAAAGGCTAGAATGTGGCAGATGTGATTCCCCCACATAAAACTGGGACCGAGGCAAATAATACAAATTTAAGTACTACTCTGATCTTGTTAGCAGAACACAATGGTACATCTTATTTATTTGTTTTTTTTTTTAATCCAGATAAATCTCACTTGAAACAGTACCTTTTTAGGGGGTTACACACAAGCTGCAAATTGTATAAAGACTCATTTACTGTCTCATGATATGCATTTATTGTTTCATAATAATCAAACAGAGATTTGTTGAGTCAGAATTATAACTCAGGTTGTGGTATCTTAAAAAGACATTATCTTAACCTTTATGTGCAGAGTGGTATGCCTCCTGATCAGTGGAGCACAGGGGCCAAAGAATCATGGATACACAGTTAGAAGGCCAGATAAGGTAAAGCTAATGGAATGTGCACTTTGCACAATGTCACACCAGCAAGAAGGGAAAGCACACTGCTTCTTCTTTTATTCTTGTATTTATTAACTTACAGAACAGGCTTACTGTACATCGGTACCCTGACCGAAGAACAAGCGTTCTCCAGCAGGGTGTTAATGTACAAATTATGCCCATTGAAAAACGAGTCTGCCGCTTCATGGCAGCATATCAAGCTGCTGTGGAGCTCGGACTCAGAAAATGAAATGGCCGCCATTATTTTACGCTCACTAAACAGGGCTTTTGCTGTTTAGTGAGTGCAAAATGTGAAAAAAAAGAAGACAACAACAAAAAAAAAAAGGTATGCATGTGTGTTTGTCTGTGTGTGAATGTATGCAAGCATGTGAGTGAAAGTGATAGCAAGCAGCACTTTTGCTGTTTAGCGAGTGTAATGTAAAAAAAAAGAAAAAAAGAAAATAAAGTGTGTATGAGAGTAAGCGACAGAGAGAGAGTGAGAGAGAGAGATTGATCACGTGTGTGTGTTACTTTCTGCATATGAGTGAATGCATGCATGAAAGCAGAGACTGTGTGAGTGTGTGTGTTGTGTTTCTGTTTGAATGTGTGAGTGAATGCGTGCATGAAAGCAGAGAGACTGTGTGTGTGTGTGTGTGTGTGTGTGTGTGTGTGTGTGTGTGTGTGTGTGTGTGTGTGTGAGTGAGTGAGTGAGTGAGTGAGTGAGTGAGTGAGTGAGTGAGTGAGTGAGTGAGTGAACCAACAATCCCCTGGTAGCATGTGTGAGAGAAAGTGAAGAGAGAATGGGCTGCCTGTAAAATTGTTGTGTTTTACTTAGTTATGTATTTTTTTAAGTATCGTTTTATTTTTTTTAATATATTTTGGATGTAAAATTCTTCCTCCAACACCATTAACATATACTGCAGCAAGTATGAAACAGAAGGTGGAAGAACTATTTTACATCAAAAATATATTAAAAAAATAAAATAGAATTTAAAAAATACATAAGTAAGTAAAACATAACAATTTTACAGAGACCCCATTCTCTAAGTGCAATAATGCCCTCCAGGGTGTGTGTTAATGTGTAATCAATGCCCTTCCAGGACATTAATTACACATAACACATGTCCGGCATTAATTACACATTAACACACACCCTGGAGGGCACTATTGCTTGCTGGTACTATGACTCTGTGGCTTTCATGGAGAATATAAAGCCGATGGCAGCAACACTTAATATGTTAACTGCTTGCTCATAACCACTCACTATGAACTTTCAATACAACCCTTAACATTTTAGATTCTCAAAGTTTTAGTGATTTGTTAACATTTGGGAAACAGAACAAATTGAATCTTACACTTATAACATCTACTATACATTTCATTATTTACAAAAAATAAAGCAGCCAAACAAAAGCTTAAATTATACAACAGAAGCCCATTAGTATTCAAAAGTATGCATGCTGATTGGACTCTCAGTCAGTGTGCCCATTGTAAATTGAGCATATCCTAACAGAAAGAAGTCTGGCTGCTCATGTCTTCTTTATTGGACTCTAGGACTTGCTCCTGCAGTGACCCTATTTAATGTAATAATACCGTGACTATACATGTGATGAAACTGTATGTGATTACTGTTATACTGTATTATATTTTTATTTTTGTGACTATGTAAAGTAGAAAACCATATGTGATTACTGTTATACTGAATGTCACTACCGTTACACTTACTGTGTTGTTAATTTTTATACTATGCATTTGGAGCTTTTCTCCTCAGGTTTCCCCTGAAAAAGGGTATTTGCCCAGTCGGACTAACCCGGTCAACAAATGCCAAATAAACAAATAAATAATAAATTTGGCACCTTGCATGCAGTTCCAAACTGCTTGCTATTAGAATATGCTAGCTTAGTTAGTGCTTGGGACAGAGTGAAAATATGGAGAAAATAATAAACATTCTGCAAAAGTCAGAACAGTTCAGACTTCTGATTGTCAACAATATGATTGATTGTACTGCCAGTAACCATACCTCTAAACTACCCAGACATTTACAGACCATTCTCTATTTTACTCATATTGTTACACTGTTCTATTTAAAAGTTCTGATTGTTTGGTAGGTCACTGACAAGTTTTGTCAGTCATTACTGCCAGGCATTAAACCGTCATATTTCCAAAACCACTAAGTGTTTATTTCTTAAGGAGAAAAAATATGAGGCAGAAAAAGAGAGAGAGAGACAATCTGCTCCCTTCTCACCAACTTCTCTTGTTCAATACCGATCTGCTGTGCAAATGTACAGACTGTGCAGTACATCAGTATGCAAACAAGGAAGGGGAAGAACACTAAAGTCCATTATACAATGAAGTTTTTAAGAAAGGTAAACAATTTCTTTCTTAAATAGCCAGACCATGAATATATGGTATAATTTTCACATTTCAAACTATCTCAACAACCATGTAACACAGACAGAACTCCTTAGCCTCCTATGAAAGCTCTCAGCTAGATGAATAAAATGCTGTTGACAGTATGTATGTAACTTGAGTGGTTGCTGAAATATTGTAAGTTGTTTACAAAATATTACAAATGTAATTGTTACTGTGTTTACTGTGACTTATAAAATTCTGTTTGTGACCTAGAACCTAAAACAATACTACCACTTGAAAAAGAGTTTGTGCTGAAAAGTTGGCCATTTAAACTTTCTTTCATAACTCCTATGGTTCCAGAGATATGAATATTTGTTTGAAACATGAGGACATCATTTGATTCTTTCCAAAGGCCAAAGCTCCGCCCATTGGAAGTTACAGTGCAAACTTCCTGAGCTCCATTGGAGTGAATGAGTTAAATTGTCTTACATTCATCATTATACCTTCAGTGCAAATCAATCAGACTAGCAGTTTGATGAATGGATGGCTCTAAATGTGCACTGTTGGTGCAATTACTATAATAATAGCTGATTTAGTAGGGTGAATACCAAGCTGAGTATGTAAAGCAGTCTTGTTTATTTATCGATGGTAATTTGAATAATTCTATCTACAAGACTCTCTAACAGCTTGCACCAAAGTATGACTGAAGTAGGCTAAGGTTTCATTGGCCTGCTGTACATTATCAGTTTATGAATCCATGATTTGTATAATAGCAAAAATACACTCCTGCTTTTAGGTATTACAGGATTCACACATAGTTGGGGGGTTTTAATCTCTCAAGCTTTGCCTCATGATCAAACCTCACCATCCATGGGTAAATACTGTGATAGCCACACCCAGGAGTGGATTATTGTTTAATTGTACAGTAAAGGGTCATTACTATTCAAAATTGTGCATGCTGACTGGACAGCCTAATTAATGTGCTCATTGTAAATCCAGCTTATACCACTAGAATAAAGTCTGGTTGCTACAGTATTGTTCAGCAGCCAGTTTTCTATTGAAACATGCTTAAGAATGCTATCCTTACATTTTTACAAGGGTCCAGATACCCTTACTTATGAGGTGGGCCATGTAGAAAGCTTTCCGTACAATGGAAACAACATGGTGGGCAAAAGTCAGGTTGCTATCAATCTGGGTGCTCAAATCCCTCAGGACTGATCGTGTACTTAGGATGTTGTTATTAATGTGATAATATGTGAGGACGTCACTCTCCCAAATGGGGATGATGATGCATTTTTTGGCGTTCAGCTTGAGGCCATGTTTCTTGCACCAGTCATTTGTTTTGGTGAGACCCTCTTGGAGGACGTCCACATCACTTGGGGAATTGATGACAGTGTCCACCTTGCAGTCAAACTTGGTCAACCATAACCCACTGGTTTTGGCCTGCACCTCAGAGAATTATATCTCGAATAACAGAGGCCCTAAGACCAATCCCTGGGGTATACTGAGAAGTTTTTTTTGTTTGACCCTAGCTACAGGGGGGTCAGGGAAGATGCTGACTTTGAAAGTGACCACTTTATGGTCAGATCTTACCAGGGAGGATGATACTGTTGGGGTGCTGCAGTGGTTACTCATGTTGGTTAATACTAAGTCCAAGATATTATCACCTCTTGTGCGGGTATCAACAAGCTGTTCCAAGACATTTGCATTGATAAAATCAAGGAATCTCTGGGCATTTGCATTCTCCCGTGAGTAGTTTTTTGAATCTATGCTTGGGTAGTTAAAGTAGCCCAGGATCAGGGTAAAAGGTTAAATTGTGAAAGATTCAAAGAGGTCCAGGTAGGTGGAGTGGGCATCTTTGGTCAAAATTGGGGGCCTGCAGCTAGCTATGATTTGAATAGGGGTCTTGTCAATGGTTAACTGCACCTGGCGTGTCTCCTGTGCATCATACTGTTTGACCAGCCTGGAGGTATGTGTGTCTTTAATATATATTGCAACTCCAACTCCTTTGGCTTTGCTGTCCACAGTTTGGGATCTGAATGTATGATAGGATGAGTAACCAGGTAAGGCTGGGGGGGTGTTCTCTGCAACTTTGAACCATGTTTCTGTGACTGCACAAATTTCAGCATATTCCAGGGTTAAGAATGCTTGCAATGAGTACGGTTTCATTTTTAGACTCTTAGCATTTAGTGGCATGACCTTTAATTTGCGTTTTGTTAAAGTTTTTATGTTGGTTTTATTGACCTCAGGACTTTTCCTAAAAAAGGCATTATGGAGGAGGCAAGGGCCTTTGCCAGAAGCCTGAAGCCCAAGTGAGACAGATGCAGGCCATCTAAGATGTAGCAAAGCTAGTAGCAAAGCATTGTGGTCTGTCAATCATATCTTCCAAGACTGTCAGGTACTGCCCCCAGAATGACATCAGAAACTAAGCCAATTGTTAAAGTCAATCATTTTTTGTTTACATTAAGGCATCATTTTTGGTGACAGTAGAATGCTGCTTAAGGCTAGGGACATACCTGTCTGGGACACATATTCAGTGAACTCAATCATGTCTTTCTTCATATAGTCCAGAGAGGTACGTCTCAAGTTGTTCACCCCAACATGGACAATTTCATACAGACTCCTCAGAGGTAACCTCTGCCTGGCGTACAAAGCAATCTCAGACCCCACCTTTATGGGACTACTGCATATCTGCAAGTCAAGCTCCACTTGAGTAACATGCACATGCAAGTGACAAGTACATGATGAGTACCAGTAAGAGTGAAAGGGAAGGTCTACAAGAGGGTAGTGAGACCAGCTATGTTATATGGGTTGGAGACAGTGGCATTGACAAAAAGGCAGGAGTTAGAGCTGGATGTGGCAGAGTTAAAGATGTTAAGATTTGCAATGGGGTGATGAGGGTGGACAGGATTAGGAATAAGGATATTAGAGGGTCAGCCCAGTTTGGAAGGTTTGGAGACAAAGCCAGAGAGGCGAGATTACATTGGTTTGGACATGTGCTGAGGAGGGATGCTGAGTATATTGGGAAGAAGATGCTAAGGATGAAGCTACCAGGTAACAGGCAAAGAGGAAGGCCTAAGATAAGGTTTATGGATGTTGTGAGAGAGGACATGCAGGTGGTTGGTGTGACAGAGCAAGATGCAGAGGACAGGAAAAAATGGAAACAGATGATCTGCTGTGGCTAAAAAAAAAAAAAGAAAGATGATGATGATGATATATATATATATATATATATATATATATAAGATGATGATGAGATATATATATATATATATATATATATATATATATATATATATATATATATATATATATATATATATATATATATATATATATATATATATATATATATATATATATATACACATATATATATATATATATATATATATATATATAGACAGACAGAGATATGTATGTCTGTCTGTCTACACACACACACATACAGACGTGCAGAGTTTACAGCACGTTACTATAAATTTACTTGCAGTTATTCTTCAGCTATAGGTTTATACAGTTATTTCATACATTTAGCATGTCTATCTGTAATTTCTTTTGAATTATCCTGAAAAGAGGTATGCACACACTGAATTCTCTCAAGTACGAAAAACATATTAGTCAAAATGATAGTACACTGTTTTTGTGACAAGAAAGTCAAAACTCTGGAGAATGGTACCTTGCAGTTTTTCCACCAGTACTTCCTTTTTAGCTTGGCGGCACTTGTTTCAAACTGTGAGGCACCGGCTTGCAGTTTATCAGCGCGGTCATCAAGCTCCGACAACTTCTGGTCTCTTTCCAGAACTTTGTCCACATTAACTCGCATGATGTTCATCACCTGAAAAAGCACAATAGAAGATTTATTCATTCACTTCATCTTCCATGGACAGTATCTATATGTTTGCACTAGTAATAGTGATATCAGCAGTCTATTCTCTAGTCGGTGTGGAAATATATGTCAGATATTTCCACCTGTATTTTAGTGACAAAGACCTTTTGTAAGAGTAGTTTATTTTACAGATTGATAATGATTTTCACTGGATGAACTTTGACGTGTTCATGTTTAAATCTAGGAACAACTATAAAAGAGCAGAAATGCCCAGACCCCAAGGTGACCTTGCACTTAATGGCAATATTTCTAAAAATATATACAGATACAGTACAAAGCTTGGTTTCATCTTCTGAATATATTCCATAAAAGTTACTTCACCAAATTGGTATAAAATGATTGACTTTTGTTATACCAAGCAGTGAAGTGTCAAGCTAAAACATGTCTGTTAATTGTTTTTTTATTACAGGCCTACTTGTCAGTTTTCCTTATTACAGATAGACTATTGTAACATCATTTATTATCCTTTTTATCACTGTATAGGTAATGAAAACAAGGCAGATATAATCCCAATTCTAGCTGAAATCCATGAACTGAATACCTGGTCTAAGGCAGTCACTGTAGGAAAGAATTAATGTTTTAGACATCTGGTTTGCAAGTAAACTGGTGTGTATATATATATATATATATATATATACAAACACACACACACATATATATATATATATATATATATATATATATATATATATATATTAATTCACTTTTTCACACACATATTTTGACTGTGCTTGCTATATATATATATATATATGTGTATATGTATGTGTGTGTGTGTGTGCGTGTGTGTGTGTGTGTGTATGTGTGTGTGTGTGTGTGTGTGTGTGTGTGTGTGTGTGTGTGTGTGTGTGTGTGTATGTGTGTGTCAAGCACAGAATACTCACAATACAAATCTGATTCACACTGCAACCATATTTATTTATTTATTGACAATTGATTATTTATTGACAGTTGCTTACTTGGAAAGTCTGATTGGGTAGGAGTCCATTTTCAGTGGAGTCGTAGGGAGAAAAGCTCCAATGGATTGCAAAACATTTTAAGAACAATAATTTTATAACCTTCAAAAATAATACAAAAAACATCCACAGTTTAAATAGTTTTGCCAAATTAGACATAATATGAAAACATTGGTTAAGAATTGATACAAATTATATGACAATCAGTTAATATTTAGAGAAATTTTAGTCAGTTTATAGAGAAATTAAAAGTAAGTAAGTATAATACAAACAGAAATTGCATATGAAGTGAGAGAAAAGCAGGCTTGTGGTATATTTAGACAGAAAGCCAGGGGAGAGAAATTGATAGAACTAAAGAATTGACTGAAGATGGGAGAGTAGGGCGGTATAAGGTATGAATAGGTATTTGTTCACCTTTAGGGATATAGTTTATCCTGGTGTTGGGCAAGAACAGAGTCAACTTTTGGATAGGAAGTCTTTCAGAATGGTTTTAAGGGGTGAGAGGGAAAGTATTGACCTGATGGATACATATAAGGAGTTCCAGGCCTTAGCAACATGGTATGAATATAGACAATATGCAGAAGATTTAATAGGTCTGTGGACAGACAGGAGTTTTTGGTCATTGGATCATGATGACCAACTGGGAAAATAGTTGTGTCAAATGTTATTTAGTGGTGGACAAGCAGATAGATGCTGGATAATTTTATAGCTGGTAAGAAGCTTTGTATATGTTAGTTGATGGGGTAGTTCTAACCGGGTCTATGTTAAATATTCAAATGCTTAAATGTTCGAATCACTAAAGATCGAACTTTACTGATCAAACATTTAAATATTCAAATATTTTAAAAAATTAAAAAAAACAAAACAAAAAAAAAAAACGAAAAAACGAAAGGGTGTAAGCAGGGCGCAAGCCCCCTGCACCCCCCCACATGAGGGGCTGTGCCCACCAAACCTCCCCGATACTTAAATATACCAACTCCAAGATTGTACTGCAGTGTAGGAAATGGGAAATTTTCCATTTCCGCACTGTAGCACACTGACGTGCGATCACGGAGTTGGTATATTTAAGCAGTGGGGGGTGCAGGGGGGCTGAGTTTTTCTTATGCAGTTTTGTATATGCAGGTTGAATTTAAGATTATCATCCACTATCATCCCTAATAATTTGCTATGAGAAGTGACTTCAATGGTTGTCTTATCTAGACAGGGGACTGTAATTTTATTTTTTTTTTGCATGAGACAGGGATTTGGGAAAAAAAGTAGAAGTTTAGTTGTTTTAGGGTTGAGCATGCATTGTGAGTTACAAAGCCATGTTTCAGTGTCTGTTAAAGCTCCCTGAGGAATTTTTTGAAGGTGTGCTATGTTATCAGACATGCAAATGAGTGTGGAGTCATCTGTGTATTATATTAGGGAGGCCTGTTTTGTGAATGTGTGGAGGGTGTTGGTAGGACTGTTAAAGAGGAGAAGACCAAGGACGGAGCTTTGTGGTACACCACTGCTGACTGGGAGGTATGGAGATAGGGTGGAGTGCCATTTTACTGACTGTTACCTACTGGACAGGTAGCTTTTGAACCCCAAAAGGTGATCTGAGAGAGACGTAATGAAGACATTTGAAGTAGAATTTTGCTGTGGCAAACTGTGTTGAAGGCTTTATAGAAGTCTAGAAATAAGGAGAAGACTAGTTTGTCGTTATCTTTACTTTTATTGACATTATCTATATAGGTTAGAAGTGCAGTATTAGGCTTCTATGTTCAACCATTGAATTAAAATATTAGTGAACCACTAATAATCGAATGTTAAACACTGAACATGGAAATTACCGAACAAGCTTATCTCTGAAAATAATATCATCAAATGGCCATAGTTTGTCAACATTACAAACGGCCTTCATAAAAACAGCTTCGCCCTCCCATTCCCCCTAACTATATATACCAACTCTGAGATCGCACTACAGTGATGAATAGGCACATATATAAAAGGGTTTGTTTAGCTTACCTTACACATTTTGGTACTTCCTGGTTGTTGGCCAATTATGGCCATTCGATGATATTATTTTTGGAGATAAACTTGTTCTTTTATTTCCACATCCGGTGTACTATGAGAAGGATGGAAGCCATGTTGTGTCGGGTACAGAATATAGTTTAGCAATTGTTTTGGAATACATTTTTCAAGTGTTTTGGAGAGAGAGATAAGATTGCTATAGCTCTAAAGTTAGTAATGTCTGTTGAATTTCCTCCTTTGTGCAAAAGTATAATGCGTTGCTTTTTCCAAAGAGAGAGGGAATGTGGGATTACTGGACTGAGCTATTTATAAGGATTGAGATGGGATTGGCAATGCTATTTGCGCTATTTTTATGTACTTTCTTGGATGGTCATCAGCTAAAGCGGAGCATGGTTTAAGTTTGTCTAAGAGTAGTTTTATATAGGATGTGGACAAGGATTTGAAGGTAAAAGTGAATGTGGTGATACATGGCTATTGGGCTGGGTTAGGATTAAATGTTGTGGAATTCTTGGTTAGAGATCCTACACTATCTGTGAAATAAGAGTTGAACTGTGCTATGCCTTCAAGTGGTGAGTTATTGGGAGAGAGGTTAGGGTGGAATTTTTGGCCAGGATGCAAGATTTGTTTAATGGCTGTCTAGATTTTTTAGTGTTGTGTTTACTGTTATTCTGAAAGTTATTTTAGTATATTTTTTGTCTTCATGAATTTGCTTTTTTGTAAGATTATGAATCATTCTGAAGTTTTCAAGATATTGAGGTGTTTTATATTTTTGCCACTCTTTCCATGCTTTTTCTCTATCCTGCATTAGCATTCTACTCTTTTTGGAGAGCCAAATTACATTATTTGTTTTTAGTCTAGTCCTTCAAGGAGATGAAAGGCTATTTAAGATATTTATGAAAGCCATTCTGAATATATTTACAGCACCATCTAAAGGGAGGATTTTTAGGATGTTCCAGTTAATGGATGATACGATAGTAATGAACATTTCTGGGTTAAACTTGGAAAGGTTGTGTGTTGTTTTATAAACATGCTGTTTAAGTCGATGTGTGAGAGGTCTGGTGGCATAGATTGGGAGATGATCACTGAGACAGTCTGACATTGCACTTGTGGTAGTGTATTTGCTAGGATCTGATACCAGGATCCAGTCTAACAGGGAATTTATGTCTTGTTATAATGTGGGGGATTAGTGATTATTTGTGTAAACCCATATATATTTATGCTAGATGTGGGGGAGTTAGAGTTTATGTCAAACCAATTGACATCCACATCACCTAATAATATCTTTTCTTGTGGAATTGTTATGGATAGCTAATGTAGGATATCTTCCATTATAGATGCATTGTCACCAGGAGGGATGTAAAGGATAGTAATACAGATTTGTTTATAATTGTTTATTTTCAGGAAAGTAATAAGTTCTGCTGAAATTAATTTTGCTATTGGTTTGTTGTAAGGGGAAATGTGGTAGTTGTTGGGAAATATTAAAGTAATACCACCACCTCTCCTCATTATATGGTCATTATGGATGATATTATAGCTGAGAGGTATAATTTCAGAGTTGTTTATGCTGGGTTTAAGCCAAGTTTCAGTTACAGCAAGAATAATAGGCTTTTGTTGGGTAATCCAGGCATGTAGTTCAGCAGTTTTATTTCTTATGCTTCTAACATTTATGGCAGTGAAAATTAGATTACTGGGGTTGGAGGCTACCATTCTGGGGTTACAGTAGTGTGTGGAAAGAATTGTCTTGATAGTCATTGTGATAGGTGAGGCCGGCATTAGGGTGAATGTCTCCTCCTAGAAGGATTTAACCATACTGAGGAATTATTTGGGGAGAATATTTTTTCACTTCATTTTGTTTTGGTTTGAGTTGAAATGAAGTTAATCAGTCTATATTTGGTGTAAAGGTGAGGGGCATCATTAAATAGGTTTGGTGCAATGTGTGGACAATGTAGGGAGGAAGTATGAATAGGTGGTGGTTGGGACAGAGATGGAGAGATGCTGAGAGATATTACAGAGTCATGGTATGATGAGAGATGGACAGGTAGGAGGAGAAGTGTTAAGAAAATGTATAACTGCAATGTGCAAGCCTAGATGCATTTAGGGTTAAAAAAGAAATGAATATGTTTATTTTGCTTGTTCTGTGTGAAATCTGTGCAGCTGCAGAAAACCTAGATAAGAGAACAATTGACGCTTGAAAGTTTACCATGGCCAGCAGAATGTGTATTGAGGCCAGGGTTGTATCGGGCAAATGTATCATATCAAGAACTGAACAGCTTAAGAAATGTAAGAAGCAAAGGAGGGCTGAAATTAGCCCAAGGCCAGGTTGTTTTTCTCAAACATGTTTTGCAAGACAGCAATTTCCTGACCATGTCAGCAGTAAATCTAACAATGTCTTCTTTCCTGACCATGTCAGCAGTAAATCTAACAATGTCTTCCTTTCTGACCATGTCAGCAGATAAACTAACAATATTTTCTTGTGTACATGCAGAAAACTGTATAAGAATAGCATGCTGAACCATGGAAAGTCAGACAAATCTTGTACCTACATGCTTTGTCTCCTTGCTGCAAGTAATAAAGGTGCCTTGCTTGAACCTTACGTGCTTTCAGCCTAGTGTTTTCTTTAACAGATTGGTCCTTCGAGCCAGAGCCCTCTCTTCACCACGGATCAGACGGCCAAATTGGCTGAAATCGTACGGGGAAGAAACCAAATCGGTTCTTCTGCAGTATAAAAACCTCCAACTGAATTGTTGTCAAATGAGGCCAGTCACCTTCTGATCTGCGACTGAAGGATGGGTTTTCCAAATCAGCGATCAATCACGTGGGCTTAGGTAAGGTGAATCTACTTTTTCTGTTTCAAGATCAGGGATTAGATGTGTATTGTTTCTGTCAGATTGTATTTTCTTACAGTCAGGGATAGAAAAAAGTCTTGTCATAGATCAGGTGAAACAGATCAGTAGGCTTTAGACATTCATTCTGAAGAGACTATAACAAAATCCGTGGTACATGTAAAAATTTGAAGGCATCAGATAATATTTTCTGTACAGTCTACATAGCAAACAAAAATAGGGAAAAAATGGGTAATAATTGTACGAAGACACCCGGAAATCCACCGTTAACGGAAGATGCAAAATATATGCAGTCACAGCGCGCAGACAATATTAAATACTTTTCAAAATGGGTTATTAAGTATGAATTTGATGGAAAATTAGAATAATCCTCACTTATCAAACTTATTAAACAACTTAAAACTGATTCTAAAGGTCAGGTAAAAAAGCAATGACAGTTAGGAATTCCCCAGGCACACAGGTGGCTGGAGGAAGCAAACCGCAGAGACCAGAAGAACAAAGATTCGAAGGCAATGTTTTTTGATAAGGAAGACAATAACTTGGTAATGGCATCAGCACCTCCGCCTCCCCCCTCCTTTACCAGAATATGGAGCAAGTGGACAGGTTGATCCACCCCCATTATATCCTATGCTCACTGGAGACAGAGACAGCTTAAAACTGAAATTAACTAAAGTTAGGGATCCCATCGGAACTAGGTCCCAAACAAAGGCAAATAATCAAGAAGAAGGCTCTGAATTATGGCAGGTAGTTAGGGATATACGACCTGTAGAAGAAGAAATATGCCCACTCATAGAAGTTCCAAACCCTCAGGCAGGACAGGAAGATCAGACTCTAACTATCCTAGTGTATAGACCTTGGACTCCGGAAGACATCTGGAAAGCTACAGAAGGGCTCCCCCATCCAAAACTTAATTTTAGAAAATTTTCAGAAGATTTACAAGGAATGAGGCTGAGTTATAACTTGAATGGGGAAGAGATAGAAAAAGTAGATTGTAGGACCAGATTGGTACATGATTTGTGGCAACTGGAATCCTCATGATGTTGCACAAAAACCCCTCCCACATAGCAGTGCAGAATTAGGCACTAGAGTGAAGGGACTTACAGACCATATCTCTGAGAAATGCAAACCTAGGGCAGACTGGACTTGCATTAATCAATGTGTCCAGCAGGAGGGTGAATCAGTTGACTAATACTTTGCTAGACTGTTAGAATGTTTTAACAACCACTGTGGAATGCAGGTTCCCGAAGATCAAAAACAAGATTCCCCATATGAACAGCAGCTGAAGAATGCATTTCTAAAAGGTAGTAGTACACCTATAAGCAGTTTCATTACAAAACACATGGTCGACCATCGAACGAGCAGATTACACTCACTACTTGAATATGCTAGACATGCTGAAAGGCATTTTAATAGTAAAAAGAAAAATAAGGCTCAGGTATTTTCCATAGAAGACGGAGCAGAAGTTTATGTAGTACACCTCGGGAAAAAGGGCAGGAAAAACACTCAGGGAGGTAAGCAGTCTGATCAGCGATCAGAAGACTTTGAAGGACGTAAGAAAAGGGGAGAATGTTTTAAATGTGGTAAAAAGGGACATTTAGCAAGGGATTGCAGGAAAAATAAGAAGGTTGCAACGGAAGACAAGGAAGGTGAGGAATGACTATATGATAGTCAGGAATCACTAGAAGAAGCCGGTACAGAAAGGACAAACAAGAATGTGAAAAGGGAAATAGAGGAGGTACAGGAAATTAATGACGATACAGAAGAAGATGAAGTACTAGACTTGGCTTTATTGAGCTTGGAGCTCTATTTAGCAGATACAAAACCAGAAGTTACACTTTTGGTAGAAGGCAGTGAGGTTAAATTTTTGTGTGATTCAGGGGCATCATGGACCCTGATACACCCCTCCAAATTACCAGACAATTCAGAGTAATCTGATTACATATTGATCAAAGCAGCAAATGGGCAGCTATACCGGGAGCCCCTCTCCTACAATATCACCATAACAGATCCTGTTTCAGGATTAACACAAATAAGTAAGATTGTAGTTTCTGCAAAATGCCCAGTAAATCTCTTGGGCAGGGATCTCATGCAGTTATTTGGCATAGCGGTGGTTCCAACTATGCAGGGTATGGAAGCGCAGTGACAAACTGACACCTTTATGGTTCAATCAGGGAGTGAAACGTTTTATCGGTACGGTCAGGACCTAATTACGCCTGGTCCAGGGACCGTGACCAAAGAACTGATGAACATAGCCATCAGTAAGTTTCCCTCCCAGGACATTGATAAACAGCACCTGCTGCATTGCACCCTGTATTTTTGTAACACACCAGGGCCCGATAATGAGTATGAAAAAGAGTTATTTAAGCATCATACAAACAGGATGGTACTGAGGAACTTATACTGGGACACAGAAGGGAATAGTGTAGCCAACTGTTCGCTGCCCCAGGAGTTTTTGACACTTTATAAATCCAATTGACTACCACATGTAAGCTTAACCAAGAATAAAAACATACGGTGGGCAACCAAGGGGAGAAAGTTACAAAATGGGAAAAACAAACAGAACTGGAGTTGTCAGGACAAGGAATACAAGTACAAAAATTGAATTGGGTAACTCAAGCTAACCCAGCTTTACATTTGCAGTCTCGCAAAGACAGCTGATTGGTACTCCTGTTGACATAAGAAGAAAATGCCTTACGGGGTATACCAGAGACCCTCTGGTCAACAGGGAAATCAGATGTAGGACTTATCGGTATGGCAGGACCAGTTAGTATCACACCAAAGTCAGCGTTTAGACCACAAAAGAAACAGTATCCCTTAAGAAAAGATGCAGAGGCAGGAATAGAACCTATCATAGCAGCATTACTTAAGGGAGGGGTGCTAGTGGAATCTCCTGATTCCCTGTGTAATACACCTTTATTTCCAGTTAAAAAAGCCAATGGAGAGTGACGTATGGTCCAGGATTTACAAGCTGTAAATGATGCCGTAATACCAAGGGCACCTATAGTGCCAGATCCACACACCCTGTTAAATGATTTAAAATCTGAGCATGAGTATTTTTCTGTAGTGGATATTAGTAATGCATTCTTTTCAATACCAATACACCCAGATAGCCAGTATTGGTTTGCATTTACATTTCAGGGAAAAAGATACACATATACGCAACTACCACAGGGATATTGTGAGAGCCCTATGATATTCTCACAAGAAATGTCAAATAACTTGGCAAGGTTTACTCCACCAAAGGGTAGTCAGGTCTTACTTTATGTTGATGACATTCTATTAGCAGCCCCCACCTTGCAGGATTGCAGGGAAGACACAGCAGCACTTTCACGATTTATAGCTGCTGAAGGACACAAAGTGAATAAGAACAAACTGCAACTTTGGAAAAACAGGTAAAGTACTTGGGATATGTAATATCCAAGGGAGGTAGAACTTTAGATGAGGACAGGAAGGTGGCAATTTTGCAGGCACCAATGCCCGCCACCAAGAAGGAAATGATGTCCTTCTTGGGAACGACTAATTTTTGTCGGAGCTGGATTCCAAACTATGCTTTGGAATCTGCGCCTTTAACTGACCTTATTTACAAGACACAGCGCAGGACTTGTTACAGTGGACAACAGAGGCAGAATCTGCTTTCTGTAAGCTGAAACAGTTAATAGCCTCCTCTCTAGTTTTGGGATTGCCAAACTATCATAAGCGTTTTTTCCAGACTGTAGATTGCAAGCAGGGTTATATGACATCAGTACTAACACAACAACATGGGGATAAGCAACGACCCATAGCTTACTATTCATCACAATTAGACCCAGTAGCACGATCCTTGCCACACTGTGTACAGGCAGTAGTTGCGGCAGCAATGGCAGTGCAGGCTTCAGCTTCAGTAGTCTTGTTTCACCCACTCACTCTAAGGGTACCTCATGCAGTCGCGATTATTTTATTACAAGAAAAAGTAGCATATCTCTCTCCTGCTAGGTATCTCTCCTGCATGACCATATTGTTGAGCCAACCTCATATGACAATTGAACAATGTATGACCTTAAACCCTTCTACCCTGCTCCCAATTCCTGCAGACGGCACACCACCCACTGCCTGCAAATAATCGAGCAGAAGACATTACCTAGGAAAGACCTCACGGATGTCCCCTTGGATAATGCTGAGGTGACATACTACGTGGATGGCTCATGCAAAAGGGGCCCTGCAGGACAGAACCTAGAAGGATATGCAATGGTCTCTGATACTGAAGTCATAGAAGCAAAATCTTTACCGTTTCATTTACCTGCACAGGCAGCAGAATTGATTGCTCTGACACGAGCATGTACTTTAGCGAAGAATAAGTGTGTAAACATCTTCACTGATAGTCAATACACTTTTTCCACTCTACATGTGTTTGCACAACAGTGGAAAAAACGTGGAATGATAACATCTACTGGCAAACCTATAAATCATGTGCAGCTTATTTTAGATCTCTTAGAATCCATTCAATTGCCTCAAAGGGTAGCTATTTGCAAATGTACAGCTCATACTAAACAACAGGATATAATTTCAAAAGGTAATGTGAGAGCTGATGCAGCTGCAAAACAAGCAACTACAGAGGTATTCCTTCTAGATAAGGAATTACAACCCTCTGAAACCTTGAATCTAGATATGTTAAAAACAATGCAAATACTCACTAAGCAAGCAGAAAAACAGCGATGGATAAGACGAGGAGCAATCCTCGAGAAAGGGCTGTACACCTCTAAGGAGGGAAAACCAATATTACCCTCTAACTTGTTCCTCTATGCGGAATTGTTGAGCCATGGGTAGTGCCATGTCTCAACAGGGGGGATGATACAGTTGGTAAACCAGGTGTTCACAATGTACAGATTTACAAACTATTCTAAAAAATTTTGTTTAATGTGTCAAATCTGTAACAAACATCATGCACAGGGGGCGATAAATCATAAGCAAGGGAGTTTTCCCACACCACCATATCTGTTTCACACTATCTGTATGGATTTTATAGAACTAAACAAATGTGAAAACAAGAAGTACTGCCTTGTCATTATAGATATGTTCTCCAGATGGGTGGAAGCTTTTCCAACCAAAAATCCGGATGCAGCTACAGTAGCAAAGGTACTTGTTAAGGAAATTATTCCTAGGTTCGGCATTCCGGAGAGAATCTATAGTGACAACGGTACGCACTTTGTAAATCAAACCATACAACAGCTGAGTAAGTTTTTTGGTATTTCTTTAAAAAATCATTGTGCATATCATCCGCAGTCTGCAGGGCTGGTTGAAAGGCATAATGGCATACTGAAAAGCAAACTAAGGAAATTGATAGCTGAGACAGGAAAAACCTGGCTGTACTGTTTATCCCTGGCACTGTTGAACATGAGAACCGTCCCTACAGCAAAAGGACTGACTCCTTTCGAGAAGCTGTATGGGAGGGCTTATTATACACCCCAGTGGAAACCTCTCATGTCATCAGACCAGGAAGCTGATTTTAAGTTAGCTGAATATATGAAAAAGTTGTTGAGTTCTAAACATCTGTTATAGTTTAATTCTGTTTCAGGTCAAAAACAAACTGAAACATCAGAAGTGGCAGTGATGCCAGGAGACTGGGTGTGGATTAAAATCGTGAAGCGAAAGAACTGGGCATTGCCAAAGTGGGAAGGTCCCTACCAGGTGCTTCTTTCAACACCTACTGCAGTCAAAATAGCAGAGCGAGCTTCGTGGATACATCTGATGCACTGCAAGTTGGTGAAGAACTTCGAGCTGGACAAAGACCTTACCTATCCATCGGGACCCTAAGCACAAAAGCCTGGCTACAAAGGGGGGTCAGATCAATAGGAACTGATCCATCTCAAACCCAGTGAAGCAATCACCAGTGCAAAGGTCCTATAGGGCAGAGAGTAAGATCACGTGTCTTAGGCAAAGATGATGGAAGCAAGAAAGATCCAAATACATCTGTTTGAAGGAACCAGAGAAAACAGGAATGCAGAGCAACCATTCCCACAGAAATATTGCACGACCATTCTATTGGCCATCATGGTAATAGTAATCTTTTTGTTATGGCCGTTTCTCTTCTCTGCTACACAAGTAGAACTAAGTAAGCATGCAGAGTGGCGCCCGAATTTCAATACTTACCAGGCAATCAAATACGTGTATGCTGAAACTTTCAATATATCGAATTGCTGGGTCTGCACAGCCCTACCAACGGCATATGGGGGATTGCTGCTAACTTCTGTTCCCCTAGGGGCTAATAAGACCTGAGAAAACCTAATTCATGACACATTGAATGTTACATCAGTAGATAAAGTAGCATTACAATTGTCTATTCGTCAAAAGGGAACTGTGTGTTTTCATAAGAATGATACAGTCAGGGTAGGATGGAGCCATTGTAATGTAACAGTCCCTTATAGATGCTACACTAAACCTCATAACACCGGATCTTATTGCAATACAAACTATGATTCATTTTTTGAATTGATGCATAGAACAATTGAGGAAGTAAAACGTGATTCTGTTCTCTACAAACAACTGTCTATAATTGACAGAAAAATGTTTCATGCAAGACAAGTGTATGTTTATAGTAAAATTACTACTAAAGTAGAAGATTGTTACTTTATATGTGGAAGAAAAGCATATAAATGGCTACCTGAAAACTGGTCCAGTAGCTGTTTTTTGGGGTACCTTGTTCCGGCCATACGACACACGGCAGTTTTACCTCAAGGAAAAATTCGGAATGTCCAGGAAATTAAGAAACCTGCTAATCCAGTGGGACAAATCAATGCACCTTGGAAATACCATCATGACTTAGGCCCTGGAAATGACAAAGGACTATCGCACATGGATCTGGGTGATGATGTCATATCGTGGGCAGGCATATTACCAGCATATGGGGCAATGAAATTGATCTGGGAGCTGAGAAAACTGTCTAAACTTCTTGAAATAATGAGTAATGCAACCTTTTCTGCCCTACAACTGATAACCGATGAATTGACAGCCATGAGAACAGTGGTGCTTCAAAATCACATGGCTCTTGACTTCACCCTAGCAGCGAAAGGAGGTACGTGCGCTTTAATCCATGAGGAGTGCTGTTTGTACATTCCTGACAACAAACACAAGATAGACAAGACAACCATCTTGAAGTAATTCAGTAGGTGTCGGCCATGACCAAACCAGGACCAAACCCATTGACGGACTTTTTCCAAAAATGGTTCGGGGGTTGGGGCAGCATCCTGATGAACATTCTGATTGCCATATGTGTAGGAATAGCCTTACTGATGGTGTGTGGATGCTGCTGCATCCCCTGTATGAAAGGACTAGTTAAGAATATAGTAGACGTTTCAGTTTCAGAAATTTTATACCAAGATGCTGAATTCAAGGAATTACTTAAAACTGAAAAAAATGCTTTCACAGGCCTAAACTGAATGACTCTCTAACTGCAATTCCTAAGTGGGAAATGGTTATGAGAAAAAGAACTGTTCATACTTGTTTTGAAGGTAGAATAAAGTATTAAAGGGGGGAAATGTTAAGAAAATGTATAACTGCAATGTGCAAGCCTAGATGCATTTAGGGTTAAAAAAGAAATTAATACGTTTATTCTGCTTGTTCTGTGTGAAATCTGTGCAGCTGCAGAAAACCTAGATAAGAGAACAATTGATGCTTGAAAGTTTACCATGGTCAGGAGAATGTGTATTGAGGCCAAGGTTGTATCAGGCAAATGTATCATATCAAGAACTGAACAGATGAAGAAATGCAAGAAACAAAGGAGGGCTGAAATTAGCCCAAGGCCATGTTGTTTTTCTCAAACATGTTTTGCAAGACAGCAATTTCCTGACCATGTCAGCAGTAAATCTAACAATGTCTTCCTTCCTGACCATGTCAGCAGTAAATCTAACAATGTCTTCCTTTCTGACCATGTCAGCAGATAAACTAACAATATTTTCTTGTGTACATGCAGAAAACTGTATAAGAATAGCATGCTGAACCATGGAAAGTCAGACAAATCTTGTACCTACATGCTTTGTCTCCTTGCTGCAAGTAATAAAGGTGCCTTGCTTGAAACTTACGTGCTTTGATCTTAGTGTTTTCTTTAACAAGAAGAATACAGGATAAGCTGAGAAGTAGCATGTTTAAATACAGGGATCTATATTTTATGGATGGCAGGTAGTGGGGAAGTCGGGATCAAGAAAGAAAGAAGAAATTGCAGGGCAGTAGGGTATTAAGTGGTGGTGGACTCTGAAAGCTGGTAGAGGGTAGGTTGGAAACAAATATTTTCTATGAAGGAAGAAAGTTAGGTTGTCCTGGTATCTTTTCTGGAATGTAAGGAATGGAGGGGTTTAAAAAGGCTAGATTCAAATTATAACAGAGAGTAATCAGTTTATAGCCAGTACAAAGCAATTAGCAAAGCAGCACAAAGTAGGACAAGTCTTCTTTCATTTCTTGAATGCAGAAACCTGGCAGCTAGGGAGTCTAAATAACTGGCATAAAAGTTGTAATCTATTGGCTAAGAAACCAATAGGAGGAGAAGGAAATGCTACAGCCACTTTCCAGTACAGGGCATGTATGCATTTCTCTAGATGAAAGTAATACACTGTCAGACTCTTCATGTTAAATTTGCTTACAATGTACAATGACAAAATTCTCAGTGAAAGCATATGGGAGCTGAGCCTTATGGCAGAGCTCCTGCAGTACCAATATAGGATTCACTGACCGCAGGCTATTGTCCAATGATAAAATTCTCAGTGAAAACATTTGGGAGCGGGGCCTTGTGACAGTGCTCCTGCAGTATCGGGATCGGATGGAGTGACCACAGGCTCTGCACTGTGAAAGATATATATATATATATATATATATATATATATATATATATATATATATATGTATATGGATCTACTTTTCTTCATTGAAAAACACTTATTCGAAAAAGGAAAGTAGATCCCCACTTCAGCGAAAGTGCACTTTAATGAAACTGCACTTTCGCTGAAGTATAGCCACCAGATCCCTATCGAAAACAAAAAACACACAAAAAAAATCTTTTGCAGGGGGGCAAGCCCACCCTGAACCCCCCATGTGGGGGGCTGCACCCCCCTACACCCCCTACTTTAATATTCTCACTCAAAGATCACACTACAGGTGGAAAAAGGGAATATTCCCTTATCACCACTGTACCACGATCTCAGCACTAGTTTGCTTAGTTGTAAATCAACACTAAACGTTGATGTACAACTAAGATGACATGCAAACTGCATGTTTTTATAACTGCTTTTTTTTTTTTACTTATTTTTATCTTCCCACGAAAGTGCATTTTAGGCAAAATGCACTTTAGCGGAAGTGCACTCGCTAATTTAAGTTTCGTTGAAATGTAAATTTGTTGTAGTGACTGGATCCCATATATGCATACACACACACACACACACACACACACACACACACACACACACATATATATATTTATATATGTGTGTGTGTGTGTGTGTGTGTGTGTGTGTGTGTGTGTGTGTGTGTGAGTGTGTGTGATTGTGCATGTGCGCGTCTGCGTGTATGCATGTGTGTGCATATGTGTCTGTTTATTTATTTATTTAATTATTTAATTAGTGAATTGGTCAACAAACGCTTTTTTGACCCAAACCCAAAGGGCATAAACAAAATGATAGTATAATGTACACAGTGCAAAAATTAACAATGTGAAAAGTGATTACAAATTATTTACAATCTATACAATTGATTGTAGAAGCTCAACAATATGTGTCATTAACTGAGGCAATTACAACACAGTTAAACATAAGAGGAATTGTATATTGTTACAGGTAATTAAGACTGACTAGTGTATGAAATACAAAGACTAGCACTTTTCCTTGTAGCATACATCTTGAGGCCATTTATTCAATCCCAAGGTATAGAACTGCCAGCCAAAACTTCCTTCCTTGGTGTAGCATCACCACTGGTGGGTCATATAAAGGAATTTTGTATGGTTCATAACTCTCTTTCATCACAGGCTGAGTGAGCCTAGTTCATTCTATGCAGGCCCCATCATTTTCTGCACATGCTTTAATGCCTGCTGCAATTCAATCACTGCTTGGAGGACATTCCTTCCTGAACTGGTGCTGTCAGACATAAACATTTATATCTATTGAATGTCCAAATATCATAGCAGACCAAGCTGTCACACCTCATCCAGCTGTTATGGGACAAGATCAGCTTATTAAAATGTATATTAATTTAAGTTTCATTAATGATGCTATAATATGATTGTTAAAAAGCAAATATAATTTGTATGCAGGGCTGGTTAAAATACAGCTTCATAAGCTAGAGTATCGCTGTGTCCTTACTGCATTCTTTTAAAATCTAATAAGGAAAAAGTATGTGTTGCATGAAGTCGAGGCATGTTAGTTACTACAAAGAGGAATTTGTTAGCCTGACTCCTCCAGGCAAGGAGTGCGTTGTTGCTAGGGAAGGTTTGAAACATCCAAGGTCAGAAAGAAGACCCCTTGGAAGCAGGTGGATCATGTATAGAAAGGTGTTCACATAAAGTCCGAGGTGAAAATCACAAGGGATGAGGACATTTCCAAAGTTTTCTATTAGCTAGAGTCATCGTAACATAATGAAAGTGCATGACAAGGTTTGATAAGAAAAATGTATAAAAGATGTAGGTTGTCTCTCTTCAGAAAGACTGATTTAACATCGGCTATGAAGATTGTCTCCCAGCGCTGTAAATAAAAATTTCTGTTTGCACATCCTGAAGTGTTGTTCCTGACTGAAGGCATATAAGGTACATTTTTAATGTTATTTATTTATGACTATAACATTTTGGTGCCATGCTCTGGATCTGAACTTTGGTATTGCTGCAAGCAGTTCTGGAATAGGGCCCATCACAGATTTTCTGTGAATTCCGCACTGCTTTGTATGGAATAGTCAGAGACTCAGATGTGCTATTCAGGGTGTGCAAACATACTAGCCTTGACTGGGAAATTGTTTTGTAAGGGGAAGGGTTGGTTTGTGTTTTTTCTTTCTTTCTTTTTTTTTAGCAAAATGTAAGTGCATGACTGTGTTTGTACAATACGTGCATGACTGTGTTTATATAAGTGCATGACTGTGTTTTTGTTTGACTGAGTGGTTGTAAGATATACGAGTAATAGTGGGAGAACCCCACAGTAAATGAGTATAGTAAATGTATGTGCACATATAGTAAAGGACAAATTAACACAAGGAGGTGCCTAGTGTCAAGGGTGGCACCCTCAGGATTGAAAGCTAAGAAGTATGAGGGATGTTTTTATTCTGTCAATGTATAAGAGAAAGAAAAGAAAAAGTTATAAGTTGAAAATAAAGTTAAAACAAGTTCATGAGCCCACCGCATGATTGGGACATAGACTGTAAAGTTAAAACAAGTTCATGAGACCACCGCATGACTGGGACGTAGACTGTAAAGTTAAAACAAGTTCATGAGACCACCGCATGACTGGGACATAGACTGTAAAGTTAAAACAAGTTCATGACCCCACCGCATGATTGGGACGTAGACTGTAAAGTTAAAACAAGTTCATGAGACCACCGCATGACTGGGACGTAAACTGTAAAGTTAAAACAAGTTCATGAGCCCACCCCATGACTGGGACATAGACTATACAACAAGTTCATAAACCCATAGCATGATTGGGACGTAGACTATATACTGTTAAAAGAAATTCATGAGCCTACCACTTGATAGGAGGTAGAGGTATGTGTTTTTAAAATAAATTAATGAGCCCAAAGCATGCTAGGACTTAACAGTGTGATTGTGTGAAAGTACCCTTAGAGGGTCCGAAAGAGTAGTCAGTTTTGGACACAGTACCCATCTGCCCCGTTATCCCGACTTTAGTGCTGGAGCTGTAACTTTTGAGCTCGCACCAAGATGAAAGCAAGGGGGTACTGTGAGAAAAGGCTGATCGAAACCTCTCCTCTGTTGCTGCACACCGACTGACTTCCTACCTTTCCCTCCCTGTATGGTGTGTGGAATACTACAGTAATTTTCTGTCTTCAGAACTGCCAGGATCCAGGATTTGTAAGGTAAGCCTAACATTTTTATTATTACTTATTTATAAAATAAGAAAAATGGGAGCAAAGATAAGCAAGCAAAATCAAATCCCTGAAAAGGGAACACCTGCATAGTTTATTTATTTTATTTTACATTTGTTAACTGGGAAAGTCCAACTGGACACAGGTCCTTTTTCAGTGAAGGCCTGGGGAGAAAAGCTCCAGATAAAATTACATTGTTCAACAGGTAGAAACAATACAGTTATACAGCATAGATATCTAGTAGTACATAATAGATGAGATAAGATAACATATATAAAACTCAGTGAGGAACATTGGCATATAGTTTCATATGTAGGTATTACAAATATAATACATATCTTACATGTTTTGTATGGTACATGATAAAAATAACATATTCTTCTTACATCCATTTAGAAGATGCAGATATAGAAAAACACACTAAGTAGAGTTTAGAGTATTTGCTCTATGGGATACACTAAGATTAGGTTTGGATGAGGAATAGGTAGTACAGTCGTGTTTATCCTGGGGAGTTACAGGAGCATGACCAGGAATTAATATAGTGTGCTTTGAGGAGCTTTTTGAACTGAGTGTTGGAGCATATAGGGGTTAGGTGGCCAGGTAATGAGTTACAAGATTTAGAAATAGAATAACCGAAGAGAGATTTCCCTGACTCATTGATATGTTTGATGATATCTAGGCAGGTTTGGGTGCTAGATCTTAAGGTTCTAGTAGTGGAATAAGGTATAACTAGGTTCTGTAGTGCTGGAGTTTTAGCTGATTGGTAGTATATTTTGTGTGCCAATGACAATTGGTTGAGTTTCAGTAGTTGTGGTAGTTCAAGCCAGCCTAGTTGCTTGAGAGCTACACAGTGATGGGTTCTATAAGGGGTCTCAGTAGCAAATCTATCAATCTTGTTGTAACAGGATTCTAATTTGTTTAGGTCAGTTTTGCGGAGGTTGGTAAGTATCGGGGATGCATGGAGAAGGGTAGACAGCAGATGTGTCCTGGCTATGGTGGCTTTGGTTTGTGAGAAATTGTTTGTTGCGATAGAGGAGACCAAGTTTTTTGTGAACCTTTTTGATAGTGTGGGCTATGTGAATGTCATATTTAAGGTTGCAATCTATTTCTACACCTAGGAGTTTAGTGTGGGAGGTAGGGGTGATTTTGGTTTTGTTTTTGGATATGATTGTGAAGGTGTCATAAGGGTGAGGAGATCTACGTGTGCTGAAAAGAAGACGTTTTGTTTTATTTGGATTTAAGATTAGTTGGGAGTTAGTGAACCAGGTCTCAGCTACAGAGAAGGTTTGTTGGGTCTGGAACTGTAGTTCATCTAATGTTTGGGCTGTTCATATGAGGGTGGTGTCATCAGTGTATTGTACTACTGAAGCATTGGGTGTTGAGGATGAGAGCTGATTGGTAAATAGAGAGAAGAGTAGTGGGCCAAGAATGGAGCCCTGCGGGACACCTAAGTTTACTGGTAAGAGACAGGATAGTTGGTTCTGTCAATTCACTGCTTCTTGACGTCCTGATAGGTAGCTTTTGAACCATGATATGGAGGGGGTGCTGATATTTAGGGTGGTTAGTGCATTAAGGAGTTATGGTTGACCATGTCGAAAGCTTTAAACATGTCTAAAAATATGGCAGAAACTAGTTGTCCCTTGTTTCTATGATAGTTAACTGTGTTGGAGAAGGACAATAGTGCTGTTGTAGTGCTGTGGAAGGGTCTAAAGCCATGCTGATTTTTAGATAGCAGGTTGTTTTTTAGGAGGAAGTCCATGAGTTGTGTGTGAACAATTCTTTCCAGAATCTTTGATAAGAGTGATAAAATAGCAATTGGTCGGTAGTTATTGAGTTCTAAAGAATTGGACCCTTGTGCAGTGGTATTATGTGGGAGATCTTCCATATATTAGGTACTTTACACTCTACACTAGATCTGTTAATTAGAATGGCTAAGGGATAGGCTATGGCATCTGTGACTAGCTGTAGGTATTCTGCTGGTAGACTATCTGCTGCCAGGGTGGTTGGCTTAAGCTTGTGGAGGAGTTTTAGAATGGATTTGGTTGAGGTTGGATACAGGGTAAAGTGGGTGGAATTACCCTGTGGGTTACTGCTAGTTTGTGTGTGTGGGAGGTTGGTGCTGTTATTATTACATTGAGTAGTTGCTGGGAGGTTGGTGCTGTTACTATTACATTGGGTAGTTGCAAGGGCTTGTACAGTTTTGGTGAAAAATGTATTGAACTGAGTAGGGATGTTCTCCTGGTTGTTTACAGTTCTAGGTGTAGAAGTAGTAGATTTTCCTGGTTGTAATACAGAATTTATACTGGCCCAGAATTTTTGCGGGTTGTGGCTATGTTTTGCTTGGAGGTTTTGATAGTATATGATTTTGTCAGATTTAATGAGCTTTTTTGGCTTTATTTCGAAGCTGTAAGTATTTTTGTTTTGTTGATTGGGATTTGTTTTTGTGGAAATGTATCTATGCTTTGTCCCTGTCTTTGAGGATAGATTTAGTTGCCGTAGTTAGCCAGGGAGCATAGTTAGCCTTTTTTCTAATGGTTCTGGTGAGTGCATGATGGTCTAATATTTGTAGGAAAGTTGAGCTGAAGTAGTGGACTGCCTCGTCTAGTGATAGTGACTTCAGTGGTTTCCAATTGCCACTCTTTAGGGCATTTATAAAGTCATCTGGTTTGAAGTTTGTTTTGTTCCTGACTGCTCTAAAGATTGTCAGGTTAATTTGGTGAGTTCTTTTTCTAAAAAGGAAGGCAAACTGATGGTCACTAAGGTTGTTTGGCAGACAGCCTGCTAAAGATGCGAGTGAGGGATTGGATATAAGAATCCAGTCCAGGAAGGACTGTCACTTGGTTGTTTTATCAGTTCTGGTGGGGGATGAGATAAGCTGGGTAAACCTGTGGAGGTTGATGTGTGTGGATGGATAGTGGCCAGAGCAGTTATGCCAGTCTATATTAAAATCTCCTAGTAAGATATTTTCATGGGGGAGGGAGACTGAGATCCATTCTAGAAGGTTTTTCCATACTGGTAACATTGTTACCAGGTGGGCAGTAGCAGCCTATAATATTTATGTGTTTATTGGGGTTTAGCTTTAATCGAGTAAGGATGATTTCTGCATTACCTACACTTGGACTATTAGCCTCAAGTAGTTTTAGCTTGAGGTGATCTTGGAATAGTAGTAGTGCTACACCTCCAACCTTTTTATCTTCTCTGTCTTTGCTTAGAATGTTATAGCCTGGTGCTGTTATTTCATTGCTACTGATTTCTGGTTTTAGCCAGGTTTCGGTCAGTAATACAATAACAGGTTTATATAGATTTAGTATGGCATGGAGTTCATGAGTTTTATTTGAGATACTTCTGACATTAATGTTAAGGAGAAAGAGGGAGGTTTTATGTCTATTGATAATGTGAGTAAGGTGGTCAAGGTTGGAGTTTGGTAGATAGTTGGGACCAGGGTTGGGGTGTATGTCCCCATAGCACGATAGTTTAGATAGTAAATGTAGGTAGAGTTTGCTAAACTTATAGGTAATTGTAGTGTGTTTTACTGAGGTGTGGGTATTGCATTTGAGTGATTGTATTCTGTGGAGGTAGTAGTCAGTGTGGGAGGATTTGAAGAGGCATGCAGCTATGTGTATACTTGGAGCTACTATGTGATAGTCAATGGTTGCAGTTTGCCAAGGGAGAGAGATGTTGGTTTGTAGCTAAGTGTGGTAAGAGGCAAAGGCTGTGAGGTGGAGGAGCATGATAGTTGTGACTGTAAGCATTATGGAGTTTAGTATGTGAGTACTTACAGCAGGGGACATAGTAAATATTATGAGGTTAAGTAGATGCAGTATGTGTAGTGGTTTGGTAACCAAGTGTGGTAATAATTAGAGAGGTAAGGGGGAATGGTTTCAGTGATCAGAGTGAGGTTGGGGAGTGGTTTCAGTGATCAGGATGGAGTGTAGTGATGTGTGATAGGTTAATTGGACTAGTGGGAGGAGCAGAGTGTTAATTGAGGGGTGTGGTGTATCTGTATATAAGTAATGAAAGTGGTGGTGGGTGAGAATGGGGGAGCGGAGTAAGCCCGTAGCTGAGTGGAGGGCGAATGGAGTGGGTTGCACCCACCTTTGGAATGGACTAGCCTTACAGACACACACACACACACACACACACACACACACACACACACACACACACACACACACACACACACACACACACACAAAAAAAGAAAACTATCTCGAGAGTTTCCAAATGCAGGTAATTGAGAGGGACAGCAGCTGGGATATTAAATGGAGATATTGAACAGGCTGCCAAGAGTAATGTGGAATTTGAAGGCTATTTCTAAGAAAATAGACAGAGTACCACTGGGGGCGGGGGGTGGTACTATGTATTGTAACTATGGGAAGGAAAGTTGTAAATATTTCCATAACTGGTTTCAGCTTACTTAGAATTGTGATGGTGGGGTATTTCCATTAAACAGAACTTATGATAAGACTACATTGCTGACAGTGAAATGTATTTTGGAAGAAAAGAAAAGAAAAGAAAAGTAAGTGGGGAACAAATGACAGCATTTTATTCTTGGTACAGTGAAGCACTTAAAAGGGAAAAGGAGTCAGCATTAAAAGGGTTGCAGGATGTCAATAAGAAATTGTTGCAACAAGTAAAAGAGGTTAAAAAGGCAGTACAGACCAGTAAAAAGGGATTACTTTATCCTGTCTTAGCAGGTTTGGAACAAACTGAAGATGGCCAAAAAGCAGAAACTTCTGAAGAGGATGATAATCCTCCAGTAGCTACTGCACCCCCACCCCCATATGCACCAGTATGGGTACCTCCTGTATAAGACTGTTGTTTCTCAGACCCCTACCTTTCGGTCTACTGTCCATCGGACGGGTTTGCTACGGTTGATTGAAAACTCACTTGACTGAAAATGAAATTACTAGGACCACTTCACTGAAAGCTCACTTCACTGAAAATTCATTTCTTTGAAACTCATTTCGTTGAAAGTTATAAATGGCCTTTTCCCCACTGTAGTGCGACCCTGGAGTTAGTATATAAAGTAAGGGGGTGTGTGGGGGGGCATAGCCCCCCACATATTATAAACATTTTAAACTATACACAGTGATACTTACAAGTGCAATAAATTCCAAAAGAGAATATATAACCAAGATATGTGGGGAGCTTCACCCCTCTCACCCCCCAGTGTGGGGGGCTGTGCTCCCCACACCCCCCTTACTTTATATACTAACTCCAGGGTCACACTACAGTGGGGGAAAAGCTATTTATAACTTTCAACGAAATGAGTTTCAGTCAAATGAGTTTTCAGTGAAGTGAGCTTTCAGTGAAGTGGTCCTAGTAATTTCATTTTCAATCAAGTGAGTTTTCAATCAACCATAGTAGACTCCCATTTGACACCCAGTTCATGTGATGCTGGTACATCTCAGACTGGTTCCCCTGTTCAATCTTCATCTTCTGAACAGGCATCTGCAGTCGAGGGGAGTTCTTCTTCCTATCCTTCTCAGATAGCTTCTACTTCCCCAATAGGGGCATTAGTATTTGACACTCCTGTATCTCACTACACACACTCACATGACAGGGTACAACAGGAGATTACAACCTCTGGAGGGGATCTATTGGCACCTCTCAGGGAAATTTTGGGGGCAAACAATAGGGAACTTGTTTATCGTCTTTAGACCCCCGCTGATTTGCATACTATGTCTAAAAATTTTCCAAATATTAGAAAAGCTCAATTAAAATTCAAAGAAGAATTAAAAACTATAATAGAATGTTGCAATCCTACTTTGACATATTTAAATCAACTGCTGAGGGTAGTTACTTCAGATGAAATAAGAAAGCAGTTACTGGAAAAGGCTGAGATAACAGATTTCACTCTCACAAGGAATGCATTAACAAACAAATGAACAGCGTTGCTAAACAAGATTACAGATGTGTCAAGTTAGGACTGACTGGTCTAAAATACAGGCATGTAAACAAAATAAAGGGGAAGCCCCTGCAGACTATTTGAGTCACCTTAAGACAGCATTTATTAGACATTCAGGAATACCAGACCCAGAAGAGCAAGCTAAGCCAGCTACTGCAGCAGCCTTTGTGCAGGGTCTGCAAGCCCCTGTACAAAATCAAATAAAGCAAGTGCTCATAGACTGGCAAGGGAAGGACTTGGAGTCTTTATTAAGTGCTGCAAATCACTGTACAGAGTATCAGGAAAAATGAAGGAAGGATACTGAGGATAAGCTATTAACTTTACAAATTCAGCAGCTGGAAAACCCAAAGTGTCGGAACAGAAGCAGGGGAAGGGGTAGAGGAATTGCTAGAGGATTTAGCAAAAGTGCTGGTTGAGGGGAACAAGATGCAGCTGGTTGGCAACAATGAGCTGGCAGTACCCCTCCGGCTTCATCTAACACATCTTGCTTCAATTGTGGAGAAGCAGGACATTGGAGAGGAGAATGCCCACACAGGCAAATGCAAACAGCCCAAGATACTTGAACTGAATGGCAACCAAATTATAATAATGCAGTTTTTCCTCCACCACCTCCTCAGACTGGAAGGAGTCAAGAAGCTCCATACTGACTAGGTCAAGGAAATAATACAGAAGTGAATCTTAACCCTCTACTGCCAATAGATCAAAATGGGCCCTACGTTAAGATGAAAATAAATTCAAAGAAAACCCCATTTCTGGTGGACACTGGAGCCACTAGGTCAGTGGTAAAAATTACTTCAGATAGTCAAATACCAGTATCAGTGCATAAAGTAAAGGCAGCTGGAGTAACAAATACTATGGTTATGTATCCTGTTTCAGAACCCATCCCCATTTCTTTAGGTCTGATCGAAGAAAATGATTCTTTTCTTTAGAGTACTACTGCACCAGTAAACCTACTAGGAAGGGATTTGTTATGTAAGCTGGGTTGTACTATTTACTGTACCCCAGAAGGGGTGTATCTAAATGTTCCAACAGAATCAGAGGGGGAAGTATTGGCAGTTTTAGCAGAAGCTGAGGAACAGCCTGCTGTAAGCATACAGGCAGATGGAGAGTTACTACAGCAGGTACCTGCCAACTTGTGGGCTAAGCATGCAAATGAAGTAGGTATACTGAAATCAGCAGAACCAGTAAAAATAAAATGAAATACATCAAAACTTCTCCCTAGAGTTCCACAATATCCACTAAAGCCAGAAGCAGAGCAGGGAATCAAACCTGTAATTCAGTCTCTGATACAGCAAGGAATAATAATACCAGCTAAAAGCCCATGTAATACTCCTATTTTTCCATCGAAAAGGCCAGGAAAGAATACTTATAGATTTGTACAAGACTTAAGGGCTGTAAATAATGCAGTTCTGCCTACTTTCCTGTTGTTCCAAATTCAGCAATAATACTGAGTTGCATACCACCTACAGTTAGTTACTTTTCTGTAACAGATTTGTGTTCAGGATTCTTTTCTATACCTATCCACCCTGACAGTCAGTTTCTGTTTGCTTTTACTTATCAGGGACAGCAATATACATGGACACAGTTGCCACAAGGATATACTGAATCTCCTTCATTATTTCTCAAATTCTGAAAAAAATGATTTGCAGAATGTGACATTTCCACATGGGTCTGTGTTAGTACAATATGTAGATGATTTACTGATAGCATCAAACTCCTTTCAGCAATGTCAACAGGATACCTTTCATCTTCTGACTATCCTTGCAGAGAAGGGACACAAATTGTCTAAAGAAAAACTACAATTGTGGTCATCTCAGGTACGTTATCTTGGTCATTTAATATCTCAGGGTAGCAGGCAAGTGTTAGCATCTCATATTAATGCAATACGTAAGGCTAAGGCCCCATGCCCGACTATTCAGAGATAGCTTAGGTCTTTCCTAGGTATGACAGGATACTGCAGACAGTGGATCCCTAACTATGCAGAAATTGCCAAACCTTTGACAAATCTTTTAAAGCAGGATACACCAGAGCCTCTTCTTTGGAATAGTGAAGAGGAAATCTCATTTCAGAATTTGAAGTAAGCTTTATCTACTGCCCCAGTTTTAGAGTTACCAATAATAAACCTTTTATTTTGTCATGAAGGAAATGGATTTGCTCAGGGAGTGCTTGCACAAAAGCATGAGGACAGCTATCGTTCATAGGTTCATAGGTTCATACTAGGCTATCTGCCCTGGGGCAATTATAAGCCTAGCCCGATTCTGTATGGCTTACGCCACCCCTTGATTTGAGTATACTGTGCCCTTTTTAAGGTTTAGTTTACTGTGCCTCTGTCTAATAGTGACATGGGAGTAATCCCTGGGACAAACCTACGATCCCCCATCCACTTATCGAGATTCTTCTTGAAGAGATTCAGTGAGGTGCTCTGCCTCACATGAACTGGAATTCTATTCCAGAGCGAAGGGAGCCTCTGGGTTATGAACCTGTCCCTCCAGCAAGTTCTATTTATTTCTGTGCTGAGGTTCAAGTCCCTCGAGCGTGTGGCTCTAAGGGATTTAGATTTACTGAGGTGGAGCATGTCCATTAATTCTGGATTTGACATAGCTTTGTATGTCAGGCATAGATCGCCTTGAAGTAGGCGGTATGCAACTGAGTAGAGCTGGAGTTTTTTTAACCGAGCAGCATATGGCATCTGTTTGAGACCCTTGATCCTCTTGGTGAGATACTTTTGGGGTCTTTCTAATTGCTGCAGGTGTCGGGTAAGGTACATCCCAAAAGGGGCATTGTATTCTATGATGGGCCTGATGAGGGATGAATAAAGGGGCACGATTACCTCTCTTGATCTAGATGTGAAACCCTTCGTGATGAGGTGGGCTATGTAGAAGGTCTTTCTAACCACTTTGGCAATGTGGTTTTCAAAGGAGAGATTGTTATCAACTTGGGTCCCCAGGTCCCTAATAACTTTCTCTGTACTTAATGGGTTTCCACCTATGTGGTAATTTGTGGGCACATTGTTTTTGCCAAAGGGTATGACTATACATTTTTGGCATTTAGCTTTAAACCATGGCGCTGGCACCAGTTATCTGTCTCTGTGAGACCTTTTTGAAGGATGTTTGTGTCAGCTGGAGATTTGATTATGGCGCCCAGTTTGCAGTCATCTGCGAACTTGGTGAGCCATAGTCCTCCCACGTTTGCCTGTACCTCGGAAAAGTATATACCGAACAAGAGTGGTCCCAGGACAGAACCCTGTGGGATGCCACTTGTGACCGGTTTCGAGTCTGACATGGCTCCAGCAACTCTCACTCTGTGGGTTCTGTCTTTGAGCCAGTTTGCGACCTATCTTGTGACATAGGGGTTTATATTTAAGCTGGATAGCTTGTCTATGATGCCCGAGTGGGGTATTGTGTCAAATGCCTTTGCAAGGTCCAGATAGGCTGTGTGGACTACCTTCCCTTCATCTATGGCTTTGGTGACTGTTTCAAAGAAGTCAACCAGGTTCAAAAGGCAGGATCTGCCCTTGACAAAGCCGAACTGGGAAGGATCTAGTGTCTGTAGGTCCCCAATGTCTTTGTTTATGAGCTCCATGATGATCCTCTCCATAGCCTTGCAGACTAAGCTAGTCAGGCTTATGGGGCGATAGTTTCCAGGGTCCGTAGAGGCTCCACCTTTGTGGAGTGGGACCACTGTTGCTGTATGCCATTCTGTGGGCACATATCCTGTAGTGAGGCTGCGATTGTATAGCTGTTTTATTTGAGGGATTAGTTCCTCTTGTAGTTCATGTAGGACGCAACCTGGGACGCCATCTGGTCCCATGGAAGCAGTGTTTTTTGCTTTGGAGAGGGCAGCCTTCACCTGAGCATCTGAGATGTTTGGGAGGCAGCCCTCTGCCGGGATAGATACTTGCTCTTTTGGGGTGGAGAAGTTTGCACTGATCCTGTCTGCCAGGATAGTGCCGATGTCTGGGGGTTCAGTGTATTTTTGTCGCTTAGAATCAACTCAGAACAAGTCTGGGAGTTGCATCCCAGGTTTCTAACATAACTGAAAAAGCCTTATGATTGTCTTTGGTGTCCTGTGCAATTTTTCTCTCGAAGCTGGCCTTGGAGGATTTTATGAGGGATCGTAATTTTTGCTAATACTGATCAGAGATGCCTTCCTATTAGGGATTTTGCTCTATCATGTAGTAGCTTCCTCCTTCTGTTGTACAGTTTATTTATGGCAGGGGTCCACCAGACTGGACGCCTGCCTTTGGATGATTGGGTCTTGGTTTTGTTTGGGATAGCATGATTCATGCATTCCTGGAGATGTCCGTAGAATGCATTTATATAGGATTCTGCAGTTTGGGCTGTAGTTTCCACTGGCCCTGGGGCCTTGAAGGATTCCACTTCGGTTTTGAGAAGTGAGAAGTTCGCTTTTGAGAAGTTTTTCACTGTGGTTTTCTGGGCTGGGGGTGGGGTCGGGATGTGGACATCCAGTGTAATTAATTTATGGTCTGATCTTACCAATGAGGGATATACTTCTGGTGTGGAACATAGAGTCCCCATGTTGGTAATGATCAGGTCTAGTATGTTGTCCCCTCTTGTGGGAGTGGTGACTAGTTGTTACATAGCATTTGAGTTTATAATTTCCAGGAATCTTTGGGCTAAGGTGCTGGGGCTTGAGTAGTGCTCCCAGTCAATGTTTGGGTAGTTGAAGTCGCCCAATATAATGGTGTTCGGAGAGATCTTCATGTTCTCCAATGTTTTCAGGAAAGCCGAATGGGATTCCTGACTTTGAGAGGGTGGTCTGTAGGATGCTATAAACAGAAAAGCAGTCTTGCCCACTGTTAGTTGCACATGGATGGTCTCCGATACTTTGTGCAATGCCACTAACCTGGAGGTGTGGATATCCTTGATAAATATGGATACTCCCTCCTTTTGTGGTTCAGTCCGGGTTTTGGGGCGAAAAGCATGATACGAGGTATAGCCTGGTAGTGCTGGGGTGCTCTCTGGAGCCTTGAACCAGGTTTTGTCACTGCACAGATATCGATGTTCTCCATACTGAGGAGAGCTTTGAGTGCGTGCATCTTGAGGTTAAGACTTCTGGCTTAGCAGCATTACCCTTAGTTTCTTGTTCCTTGTGCTGTCTATGGGGGTGGGTTTGACTTTTGAGCCTTGCCTAAAAAGGCACTATGGGGTGGCAAGAGCCTTTGCCAATATCCGAAAGCCCAGTGGTGACAGGTGCAAGCCATCCCTAGCGCAACGTGGCTTGTCGAGCATGTCATCCCAGGCTGACAGACACTGGATCCCCTTTGAATGACACCAAAATTTTAGCCAATTGTTAAAATCGATCATTTTGTCTTTGTACTGTGGCATCATTGTAGGTGAGGGTAAGATGCTGCTCAAGGTCAGGGTCATACCAGCCTGGGCTACATGATCAGAGAGCTCCTCTATGTCTCTTTTCATGTAGTCCAGGGAGGTACGTCTCAGGTCATTCACACCAGCATGTACAATGACTGAGTCATATTTGTATTTGCTTTGGAGTGACCTGAGTGCTTGTGTCGGATCCTAGCACCCGACAGGCAGCTCACCGTGACCTTCTCTTTATTCAGTCTGGTGAGCGGGACATCAGTGTGTCTGACAATAGAGTCACCTATAACAAGAGTATCAGGTGTGTTATTCAGCCTTAAGGGCTGTGGCTGCTTGGCACACTGACTTTGTGGGTTATGTGTTGTGTGGGTTTTGTTTTGAGGTAGTGTTTGCTTGGATGTCTGCTTTGGAGGTCTCTGTTGCTTAGGTAGATTTTTATTTAGAGCCTCCGAGTATGTTTTTGTGTATTTATGTGTTTGGTTCGCTGATGTGGTGGGACTATGTGATACTGGAATTGTGTTGTGTGAGGTTACCTTCTCCTCCTGACTGGTTACACCAGTTTTGAGATGAGAGAGCTCAGCCTCCAGTTTGGCTAAATAGTTGCATCTCTCACATATATATTTGAACCTGTTTGGAGGAGGAGAGGGTTGTCCGTGTACATGAGACAGTTGTAACATTGCCTCAAAATTCCCAGATTCACCAGCTGGACTGGAGAGGAAACCATTGACTGACCTTTGGACATGCTAGAGTAACAGGGAAACTGAATTTAAGACGGACCAATAGAGGACAGGGTAATCGTAGAGAGTATAAGAGTAAGTAGTGCTTATGGTTTTAATAGTGCTAACTTGTAGGATTACTTAATTGGACCAGTGAAGGGCCTTAGAATGAGAATATGGTGTTTAAATTGAGAGATAGAGATATGGTGTTTAAATTGAGAGATAGATACTGCTCTATCTCTCAATTTAAACACCATATTCTCATTCTAAGTGAAAAGGGAAAAAGTGAAGAGCAGACTTTGTGGAGCCAGGAATAGTTTAAACCCAATTAGGTGGCGCTGCCCGTTGTTGCTCTATGCTCAAAAACGCGCAAAACCGCGCAAAAGAGGGTTTTAAGAGAGGAAGATGAAGGAGTTTTGCAAAAAAAAGAAAACAAGAAAATGCTCAAAATAAAATAGGTGGCTATGCAGAAAAACTTAGCACAGAAACAAAAAAAAAATAAAGTAAAAAAAGTTCTTCTCTTCTCTTCTTTTTCGCTCCTCTGGTGGTGCTTCTTCACCGACAGCCAACAAGCCTGAAAAGACGCCAAAACCACGAGGCAACCAGGTTTTAAGAGAAGTAGTTTTGGAATTGACCCAGAATGGCCAATAAAACTACAGGTTCAAGTCAGTAACCACTCCCACAGGGGGCAGGCAGGCTGCTCAATGTTTTTCACTGCCACTGATCAACAGAGAGACTTTCCTTTAGCCGAAGCAAAAAATGGCCTCACAGAAACTTACAAACAGTTCAAGAACAGCAAGCCTGTAACTGAACTTTTTTAAATCTCAGAAAAGTGGGAAAAAAGCAAGATTTTTTTTTTTTGTTTTTTCAGAGATAGCACAGGTTAACAAGTATCAACAAGTTATAACAGTGCAGTAAATGACCCCACACAAGAGTGCTAGGCCAAAGACAGATAAAATGCAAGTTTTGAGAAAAAAACGATTTTTAAAATAAGTGCAAACAGGAAATTCAGTAAACAGCTCTAGGTTGTGCTCTAAATACAGTTAGCTTATTACAGCACAGCACTTGTTGCTGCTGCTGCCATTCTAGTTAAACTGGCAGAATCGTTGGTGCTTGGGCATGATCTCACAGTAGCTGTCCCTCATTCTGTCATCTCTTTTGCTTTAAATAAAAACTCAGCCACTCTCGACTGCACATCTAACTAGATATGAACTTACACTTCTTTCTGATCCATCTATCTCTCTGATCCGCTGTCCTGTTCTAAATCCTGCATCTCTGTTGCCTACTGCTGAGGATGGTGAAGAGCATGATTGTGTGTGTGTAACTAACTACTCGCTTTTTCCTAGGAAGGACTTAAAGGACACTCCTATACCCGATGCTGACCTGAACTTATTTGTGGATGGCTCCTGTGGAAAAGATCAAACAGGGAAGCTACTCTCAGGAACAGCCGTCTGCACTGAAGAAACAATAGTGTTGCAACAATGATTAGAGGGTGTTCACTCTGATCAAAAAGCTGAGCTAATGGCTTTGCATAAAGCCTGTGAGTTAGCCAAAGACAAGGTGGCCAATATTTTTACAGACAGCCGTTATGCTTTCAGGGTGGTACATGATTTTGAGCAACTTTGGAAAGACAGAGGGCTTTTGACCTCTTCAGGAAAACAAACTGAAAATTCAGGGTACATAAAATTATTGTTAGATGCACTTTTGCTACCTAACAGGCTGTCTGTAATCAAATGTTGTGCACATTAAAAAGGCAAGGATAACAAAGGGCAACAATTTAGCAGACCAAGCTGCTAAACAAGCAGTAGTAGATTGTTGCAAAAATCTGTGTATGTTAATGATAACAAACTGCAACAGTAATGATGTGTTTGATTTTGCAAAGTTGTCAGCCATTTAAGCTGAAGCATCACAGGGAGAAGTTTTGAGGTGGCTCAAGGATGGATATAGAAAATCCTCTGATGGCATATGTTGACATCCGGATGGCCGACTGGTGGCACCTGCCTCTTTGCTACCTTAACTGGTAAGGGCATATCATTTACCGGCCCATACAGGTAAAACAGCTTTATTTAATCAAATTACTCGAAGTTGTTATGCCCCTCATGTCTCCTCTTTGATACTTCAGTATATACGAAATTGTGGTATATGTCTAGTGTATAATGTAAGTAAACATGCAAACAGTAAGACTGCATATTTACCCCACCCTGGGGACCTTTTGTTAACGTACAGCTGGACTTCATCCAGATGCCTAAGACTAATGATTTACAATTTATTTTGGTGGTATTGTGTATGTTCTCAGCATGGGTGAAAGCTTACCCATGTCGCAAAGCTGATACAGTCACAGTGGTAAAGAAATGTTTGTATACATATATATATATATATATATATATATATATATATATATATATATTTACACACACACCAAGATTTGTTATACCCAGCATTGTTAACAGTGACTAGGAACACATTTTAATAATGCACTGTGTAAAGGACTATGGAAAATTTTTAATACTAAGTAGAGTCTTCACTGTCCCAACCATCTCCAGTCATCTGAATTAGTGGAAAGGGTAAACAGGACCCTTAAAAATAAAATTTTGAAGATTTGTACTGAAACCCACTTAAAGTGGCCCGAAGCCCTTTAATGAAGACCAACAATGTAAAAGAGTACCAATTTAATATGATGACAGTAAAACACCCATGTATATTATACATAATAAACATGAACATTCACATATATTAGCTAATGAAAAATAATGAAATAGCTTAGATCATTTTGTAAGATAGTTATAAACACACTTTTAAACCAATGACTAAATGTTATTACATACAAATGCTGATAAAATATTTTACAGGTACATAACAGAAGAAAAAAAAAACAAGTGAGACGAATAAGGCTTATAAAAAATGAATACTCCGAAACAAAATATGCTAGCAAGTACGGCAGGTGCACGAGCCACAGTAGCTTGAATATTAACAAACAAAAAGGCCAGCACCAGGGATTGAAGCAGAAATAGAAACTTTCCTCAGTGGCTATACATGATGTGTGGTTGACAAACTGCATTTAAATAATAGAACCAATAAAGCAAATAATGACATCATTTCTTGTTAAACCCAGAAAAAAAGTTGTGCAAATAAAATACATGTATACATATGTATAAAAAATATTGTGTATATGAAAATATAGAAATTAACAACAAAAATTGAATGTATTCAAAAAAATATATGAATTATAAAATAATAACTGGACATTTTTTCAAAACTTAATAAAAGTTTTATAACTTGTCATTAAGACCTGGGGAAAAGAGACCCCCTAGTTTCACTATCCATTTCTTTTCTTTAGTGTTAAGTAAATCATGCCATCCTGTTCTGAAATCTTTATTTCCAAAAACTCTATCAATAATGGTAAAAGTAAATTTTGCTGTTGGATGAGTGAGTGAGTGTTTGTACAACGCATTGGTCATTCTACCATTCCTAATGTCCCCCAAATGTTCAGACATGCGACATCTGAACTGTCTTTAGGTCTGACCAATATAAAACGCTTGGCATGTACAAGTTACTAAATAAATGACCCACTCACTTCCACAGTTGGCAAAGCACTTGATGTCAAATAATTTGCCTGTATTTTTGCTGGTAAAGTTCTTGGTTTTGAAAATGTATTTACAAAATGAGCAATGTCCGCATGGATAACACCCCACCAGTCTGTCTCCAGAGAGAGTGGTCTGATGATAAAGGCTAGATTGAGACGTAACCCTTTTATAATAAGAAAAATGTGATCGAAGAGTTTTACCTTTTCTGTATGAAAATTTGCATCTATCCCCCAACCAGTCATCTAATCTTATGTTGCTTTTAAGTATGTTCCAGTTTTTATTGATAATATCTGTAAATTGAGAAGTATTCCTCCCAAAAGTGGTAACTAGCCTGATAATATCCTGTTTTTCCTGAGAATGTTTTGATTTATATGATAATAAACTTTCTCTAGGTTGATTAGATGCCCATGTAGAGGCATTATGGACATTATCATGCTTATACCCTCTCTCTAAAAATCTATCAGTCAAATCTTGTTGACATATGGTGAGGTCTTGCTCAGAAGAGCAAATTCTTCTAATTCTGAGAAATTGTGATTTGGGAATGTTATTGATTGTATGTCTGGGATGTAAACTGGAAGCATGTAGCAAACTATTGTATTGTGAATACTTCCTATAAACTGTTGTTCTGAATGTGTGGTCTGGTTTTCGCTCCAAATGAACATCTAGAAAATCAATTTCTTGTGCATAATAATTTACCAACGATTGAAGCTGGTCATGCATAAAGTATTGTATTAACAGATGATAGACCAATATTGGTCAGTATCATAGATGTTATATACAGCTTTTTTCTGTGTGCTTTATCATTATATGAGGTATCTCATTTTCATATATATATATATATATATATATATATATATATATATATATATATATATATATATACACAGTTGGGAGCTATTGTTTGTCTTTGGTAATTAGGATAATGGTCATGGTTCCTAACTAGTTATAATTTACCTTTTTTACAGACCAAATAATTTCTGTTTGGTGTCATTTACTATACCAGGCTTTTGCATTAGGTTAATTAAGACATACAGATGTTTGAATTTGTACTTTTGGGACAGTTTAGTAGTTTGTAGCTACATACTTTCTGATTGTTCATTTTTTTGCAATTTTGTGGATTTTTTATGCTTCCATTTTTATATTTTCTGAGCAATATAACGAGTTTTACTGGGTCTGTGATTATTTTATGAGATTTGGTCCCTTGGCATGCAATACACTTCTCTGTGACTGGTTTTCTATTCATTAATTCCCTATTTTACATCTCAATAGACCATCGATTTTCTGGGCAATATACAGCTTATTACTCTTTTATACAACACATCACATTTGACCTTTACTCAATCTACAACTTATTGCCATGGATCTCAATAAACTACTTCATGGTTTGTGCGTAGACAAGGATGACATCCAAGTCTTTGGAATAGGATTGGATAATGGTTCCAAAGAAAACAGTATTAATGATCCAGTTGGCGGTTGTAGTTCTTTGTTCATACAATTGGACAAACAAATTAGAACTTTACGTAGCAATATTTGGCATTCCAGGCTCTTAAAAGCCTACCAAAATCGTAACATAACACCGAGAGGCTTAAGAGTTAAACATCAGCCTTTGGTTAGTAAAGCAGATGAAACTCTTTTACAGGATTGGAAATTGGCTCAGCAGAGGGCCTCCATGTCATTTGTGAATATATTAGCCTCTTTTTATGAAAGGATGGTACAAGTCAATATTTGTGATGTGTAGGAAACATGTAATCAGTTGAAAGAATATGAAAGTTTACCCAACTTTAGGGACAAATTGAGTAAATTATCCAGGGAATTGGTGGCCTTTGAGAATGGTCTTAAGGAGAAAAAAATTACACAAATTCAATAGGGATGTGCAAGATTATGAAAAGGGCAAACCCTTTGAGTCACAGAGAAGTGTGAGGTTTGCTGGGGGTACCAGGACTCCTAATAATCCCACTTTTACATGTAAAAAAAGACCTAGGTCAATATTAAAGAAGGATTCCTCACAAGGCACCACATCTGGTGAGGAATCCTATGCTACAGATACGGAAGCTAACCACATTAATGACTCCCCCATTTTAAAAAAGGGTCGTAATTCTCAATTCCCTTTAGATGTAGAAGACATAGGGGGGACGCAAGCACAGGCATAGACACTCTAGAGGGCTTTCTTCAGAGTGTAGTGAAATGAATCCTAGATTTTCTAACATACACAACATCTCTAGTTATGTGCTAACTTCTAATCAAGAAACTCTGTTAAATAAAGGACTTGGCTATATTCTAGGATTTTTTGTGGACGAAAGTGATTTTGTTGCTGATACTTTGACTTTTTGTCATAAAATTAATTTAAAATTGTATTTTGATCAAGAAGACAACACTCAAAGATCTACTGAATTTCGCTTCCTACCATCCAGTTTTAATCCACCAATGGATAAACATGTAAATGTATTCCAACAAGCCATTATTAAAGATTTGCACCACTTTTGGGTTCAGGGAACATCTTGAGAGAGAATCTTAGCATGGATGAACAACAGGCACTATTTGATCTCAAATCCAATACTGATATTGTCATTCTTCCAGCAGATAAGGGTGGGGCCATAGTGATTATGGATTCCAGTTATTACTGGGCTGAAGGTAAAAGACAGTTGTCCAACAATCAGCATTACTTCCATATGCCTGTAGACCCAACCCCAAATTTAAAAAAAGCTATTGATGCTTTTCTTGATTCTGCAGTAGAGGAAGGAATCATTAGTGCTAAAACAAGAATTCAACTAACAGTACGGGACCCCCACAAACAATATCTATATCTCTTACCCAAAATCCACAAATCCCTTTTGGAACCTCCCGGTAGACCTATTGTCTCGGGAATTGGTTCACTTACTGAACCCTTGTCCGTCTATCTAACGGAGCATTTGAAGCCCCTACTGGCATATATCAGGGCCAGAATTAAAGACACAACTGAATTTCTTCAAATAGTTTTGGAATCCCAAATGGAATCTCATTGGCTTATGTGTACTCTGGATGTGAAGTCTTTATATACCTGCATTCCCCATTGGGCCGGATTGATGGCATTGGAATTTTGGCTGAATAGAACCAACATCTATCCTCCTGGTTTTAACACTCTTTTAGTCTTTATGGCTGAACATATACTTACCAGGAATGTTTTTTATTTCCAGGACCAATGCTACTGGCAAATTCAGGGTACAGCTATGGGGGCTTCTTTTGCCCCTAATTATGCGGATTTATTTATGGGGTATATAGAGGAACAGATCATCTATGATGGCATGCATAATTTATACTTGCCTGAAATTGATATTTGGCGGCGCTATTTGGACGACTGTTGGCTAGTCTGGAGAGGGGGATCAGAATATCTTTCAGAATTTGTGGAGTATCTCAATTGTAATAAGTGGGGTGTTGAATTTACTGTTAATTATCATGCACAAGAAATTGATTTTCTAGATGTTCATTTGGAGCGAAAACCAAATCACACATTCAGAACAACAGTTTATAGGAAGTATTCACAATACAATAGTTTGCTACATGCTTCCAGTTTACATCCCAGACATACAATCAATAACATTCCCAAATCACAATTTCTCAGAATTAGAAGAATTTGATCTTCTGAGCAAGACCTCACCATTTGTCAACAAGATTTGACTGATAGATTTTTAGAGAGAGGGTATAAGCATGATAATGTCCATAATGCCTCTACATGGGCATCTAATCAATCTAGAGAAAGTTTGTTATCATATAAATCAAAACATTCTCGGGATAAACAGGATATTATCAGGCTAGTTACCACTTTTGGGAGGAATACTTCTCAATTAACAGATATCATCAACAAAAACTGGAACATGCTTAAAAGCAACATAAGATTAGATGACTGGTTGGGGGATAGATGCAAATTTTCATACAGAAAAGGTAAAACTCTTCGATCACATTTTTCTTATTATAAAAGGGTTACGTCTCAATCTAGCCTTTATCATCAGACCACTCTCTCTGGAGACAGACTGGTGGGGTGTTATCCATGCGGACATTGCTCATTTTGTAAATACATTTTCAAAACCAAGAACTTTACCAGCAAAAATACAGGCAAATTATTTGACATCAAGTGCTTTGCCAACTGTGGAAGTGAGTGGGTCATTTATTTAGTAACTTGTACATGCCAAGCGTTTTATATTGGTCAGACCTCAAGACAGTTCAGATGTCGCATGTCTGAACATTTGGGGGACATTAGGAATGGTAGAATGACCGATGCGTTGTACACACACTCACTCACTCATCCAACAGCAAAATTTACTTTTACCATTATTGATAGAGTTTTTGGAAATAAAGATTTCAGAACAGGATGGCATGATTTACTTAACACTAAAGAAAAGAAATGGATAGTGAAACTAGGGGGTCTCTTTTCCCCAGGTCTTAATGACAAGTTATAAATCTTTTATTACGTTTTGAATAAATGTCCAGTTATTATTTTATAATTTATATTTTTTTGAATACATTCAATTTTTCTTGTTAATTTCTATATTTTCATATACACAATATTTTTTATACATATGTATACATGTATTTTATTTGCACAACTTTTTTTCTGGGTTTAACAGGAAATGATGTCATTATTTGCTTTATTGGTTCTATTATTTAAATGCAGTTTGTCAACCACACATCATGTATAGCCACTGAGGAAAGCTACAAGCTGAAACCGGTCTGGTTCAAATAATAAAACATTTTTGTTTCTATTTCTGCTTCAATCCCTGGTGCTGGCCTTTTTGTTTGTTATTATAAAAAATGAAGGCTTGTGAGTACATTGAGCCATGGGTACTGAGATAATTTTTCTGGCTCTGTGATTACATAATATGTAGATTTACATCTACAAAGGGCTGGGGTTCCAGAAAATTAGAGCAGAGTGCTGTTTAACCCCAAGGCTATGAAGGAACCTCTACCCCACTCTATGGAGACTGTGAAATACGTGACTATTAAAATGGCAGGAGGGAAATCCTTGTATATTGAGAAGATCCACGGAGCTATGTGCACACATACCTCTCAACTCCTTGATTTGCAAGGACGTCCCTGATTTTGACTCAAACTTGAGCTCTGTCCCTTTTAATCCCTCCTAAAAGTGTGGACATTTTGAGAAAATATGATGAATTATATGTAAGAAATAATAAAAATAATCAAAGTTATAGACTTCTTTTACTTCAGAAAAATCTATATTAATTCACAGTCACTCTGTCAGTCTAAAGTTAATAGTACTAATATTTTAAAAGTGTCCCTGACTGCCCTTGATTATTTTTGCATTTGTCCTGATTCTGTTGAGATTTGTCCCCGATTCATTGAGAGCTATGTGTACACATACAGAAACCTGCAACCTACCACTCCTAGTTATGCTGCTATATATTGACAGTGCCCTGAACAAGTGAAATATGCCTTTCAAAAATAAGGCAAACTATAGCTCTATTGAGTAATATTATTTAAGGTACCTTAAAAATGATGCTTAGCAACTGCAATGCCACAGTTTGTTCACATGATGGAGATACTGAGCTGTTATTATTCCACTTGCATGTTTGCAATAATCCAGAGCAGAAGCCACTATGTATATGACTGGCAGAATATGCCTCTCAGTTGAAATGAAGAACTAAAGCAACAGTTTACACAGAAGACTAATATCAGGAAAAAAGGTCACCTTCTCCACAGTTGTGGATATTACGAAGTGATATTGAAGACATTATTGGTATCTGAGAAAGACAATAGCAAGTTTTGCTCAAATCAAAAATATGCTAATAGAATAAATTGCAAAATGGATAGAAGATGTTCATAAGATAACTGGCTTTCAAATTACAGCAGGTATCAATACAAACAATCTCAATCACACACACACACACACACACACACACACACACACACACACACACACACACACACTGTGTGCGTGTGTGTGTGTGTGTGTGTGTGTGTGTGTGTGTGTGTGTACATGTACTTAACTAGATCTATTGCTCTCTCCGTAATTTAAGTTTTCTGATGTTCACTGCATGGTTTCTGAGGTCTTCGCCAGTTTAGTTTTTAAGTTTCTTCAGTTTTTGGTCTTCGGTCTTATTTCTGTGTTTGTGTGTATGTGTGTGTGTGTGTGTGTGTGTGTGTGTGTGTGTGTGTGTGTGTGTGTGTGTGTGTATACACACACACACACATTTTTACATATATATATATATATATATATATATATATATATATATATATATATATATATATATATATATCTAGATCGACAAGTTAAAACAGCAAAACGACTTCACCGATGCCAGAAGATCGAAAATGACTTCACCGATGCCAGAAGATCGACAGTGCACAAACACGACACCGCATAACAAAACAAATCCCCTATCCAAAACCCACACACACAACACAAGCACACCAAAATCCTTACAAACCAACACTAACCCATACATACACAACTATCTACAACCCTAACCCAAACCCTTACCCTAAGGTCTGTCACTATCGCACCCTTACCTAACCCGCGTCCTAACTCTAACTCACTTATCCCACCCCTACCCCTACACACCGTCAACATCGCACACTTACCTTACTCGCACTCTATCGTCCGTCACTACCGCATACTTACACATCCTTTCCCCATCGCAGTGTTCTCAGCGTCGGTGTCTTCCTCCGTCGGTCTTCTGCCTTGTCGATCTTCTGGCGTCGGTGAAGTCATTTTCGATCTTCTGGCGTCGGTGAAGTCGTTTTCGCTGTTTTAACTTGTCGATCTAGTAAGGTAGATCCATATATATATATATATATATATATATATATATATATATATATATATATATATATTGGTAGGTTATTCTGTCCAGAAGCTCTTTGAAACAGAATGTCCTGCATGTACATATTCTGATATTTTGCTACCAATTACTGGTCTGTCTGTTTTAGCTGGAGATGTATGCTTGGCAAAGCATACAAGGATTTATACATATGCACCTAGTTGGTTATATATTAATTTATATTGTCTTTGCATAAGAAATGTATTTTGTACCATCACACAACCCACACACACATTGCTTGTTTATGTCCTTAGATGCAAGCTCCCTAGTAATTCTGTACAACTGCATGGGCAAAACATAAACTTGCAGATATATGTAATTGCTCTTTGCTCAGGTTTCTTGTAAACGCATACTGCACCAAATCCTGGCATCTCTTGGTTCTTTTGGTTCTTGGCATGCTCAGACTGATTGGCTCCCCCTTGCCCAATTGCTGTGCCCTACTTTATTCCTGTCCTCTTCTCAATTCTCCAGGCCCTCACATCATTACATTTATACTCATCATTCTCACTCTCCCCTCTTGCTTACATCACAGACCAGCCTTAAAGGTATACCACAATCCACACAAACTACTACAATATACAAAAAGTACAGATACTACACCTCGCACTTCCTAACTACCCCAAACCAAATCACACTCTCCTCATACACCACATCTCACCTACCACAGCTGAATTACCACATCACACATCACAAGTATGTCACTACTCATGCACATCAAACTGTAAATCACAGTTTCCCTTAGACACAACATACCTAACAGTGAACTGCAGCACACATGCACATACTACTACATTCTTCCAGTCCTCTGTTTACACCCCCCATTCCCTATGTCAACAACCTGACCAGCCCCTTATGCACATTAACAAACATCTTACCATTCAGTGGCACAACCCACCCATCCAACTCCCAACTTGACAGCAAAGACACTGCCCCCCTATCTGCCTAAACTCTGTGTAAGTTCCTCACTGCACAAACGTGCAATGAAACTCACCAAAACACAATATAGACTCACACCCATCCTTTTCATTCTATTCAGCAGAAGCAATATTGAAACCAGTCCTGGCCCACTCCATATCTCTTGTCATTTAATAAATGCACAGATTCTTCATAATAAACTAGACCAGGTTTACATGCTCCTTAAATCGTACACCCCTCATGTACTACCTGTTAATAAGTCCTGGCTTAACAAAGGCAGCCTACACTTAAAACACTTTTTTCCCAAATTATAATTACTTTTTGCATGCTAGACCTGGCCCAAGAAATAGTGGTGGAACCCTCCTACTCTATAAAACTCATCTAAACATCCAACTCCTAGCCAGGCTAACATACTATCTGCCACTGCCCCACTGGCTACTTCTAAAAAAATCACCAAAAAATATATATGCACCTCAGTAGCCCGTCCTCTTCCTCCTTCCACAGCTGGCAAATTCCAAACACTAATTTAAGAAATTACGTCCCAGCTTGGAAACAAATGCAACTTTATCTTCTTAAGTGACATTGCCTTAATTATGCCTCAGTCCATCCAGCATGACATGAATGAGATTCTGCTTGACTTCAGCCTTAAGCAACTACTGCAACAGCCCACACAACCTAACATCATCACTAACAATTATTCCCTTCTGGATTTAATCCTCACTGACAATCCCAATCTAATCTCAAACATTATTTTCTACCCTCCTTATGTTAGTGAATATTTTACAATAAGCTTCACAATACATACCATCAAAGCAAAGATTCCCCCAAATTAATCTCATTTAGGTCTAAGACAGACTTAAACATCAAAAAAATTAAGCCCCTAACCATCAGAGACTGATCTTTCATATTTAACCTAAACAAGCTTAACCTTGCTGCAGAAGCTCTCACCAGTACACTCAGATCCATCCAGGACACATTCTTCCTTGTAATTTCTCAACACTACAAACCAAAAAGAAATGATTGGCTAACTTCTTTATTGAAATCACTTTTAAACTTAGAGATAATGCATATCACACATGGAAAAACAACCCCTCATGTTATAGCAATTGGCAACATACCACTCAACTGTACCAAATTCCTCGGAATTTACTGTTTTTTGAGGGCAAAATAATGGGGTGCAATGAATTGCAAAGTGGCCTTCTCAATTCCCAATTTCTTTTTTATTTTATTTTACTATTTTAATGTCATCACATCATCCTGGCAATTATTTTAAGCCTTAGTTTATTTTTACACACAAAACACTTGGTGGAATGGAATGGTGAAAACTAGAGCTGTTATAAGGTAAGCATTAAGCAATAATCAAACATTGGTCTCTTACCTGACAGCAGACCCCAGGATCCTTTCCAAAAGGCCCAGTTATAAACAACTCTGTAGTTACTATTGACACCGAGAAATTAAGACGCAAGCATACATAATTAATCTAAATGGCCAAAGTAATAAAGGTCAACCCACCTACTTTCTGATTGGCCGGGTTTTGGGATATGGCTTTTTCTAATAGGCTGAGGTGACCAAAAAATACAGTGGAGTAATAAGGTGAAATATTTAAGATAATACAGTTTGTGTATGGAATTTAGCAGAGATAAAGATGAATATAGTAACATTTTGCTGTGTGAGGTTCCCACTGGAAAGAGATGTGGTGGTAAACTGAGTCTTCATGTTTTAAACACTGCTCACTTTGTTTTTGTTTGCCGTAATGAATACAGGTGTTCTATCTGATACAGCAATAAAATCTGGCCCATCCTCAGTCTTGTCCACAAAGTTAAGAGACAAAATATTTTGTTTTTAATAGCTTTATTAGGCAGAAGAGCGCTGTTTAATAACAATTCAAGCAGTTGTAAGCCATTATTTATATCATTACGACTTACAGGAGTTTTACAAGTTATTCAAAAGCTTCGTGGTGGGTGTGTAAAACCATGGGGGTCTGGAAGGTAATAGGATGTTAGATAATATCTATATAGGGCATTGGAGGAGGGCTGGAGAAATATGCCAATGGTAAAAATTTATATATTTGTTCGGGGATGAAGTTTGGAGTTATGTCCTACAGCCTCTGTGATTGGTTCAAAACATCTCTCTTGCCCAATGAGAACATTCCTTTTAAAGCCATTTGTGTCTATCTTACTACTTTTTCATAACCATACAGAGTGATTTGAGTTGAATGTTGTCATGGTGTTAGCATTAGTAATACTATTCCACCGGCTTAATAGTCATTTCCCATTTAAACCTTAACCCCTTTTTAATACTGTAATGTCATCTATCTCATGTGGATTGTTTTGCTGTTAAAGTTATTAAGCTAAAAATGAAGGGACTGGCCTTCCAAATTAATATGAGCTAGCTCTTTCACAGTCACCTCATCAGATCTGCCTTACTAATTATTATTTAAGGATATGTTGTTTAGGTATTTAGATTTGATGCTTGGGAACAGCTTGCCAAAAATTGTAAACCAGTATTTAGTGAGAAACTGTGACATCTAGTCTCTGTGTTGAGTTGAGGATCATTTTACTAGTAGAATGAGGCAGGGTCTAGCATTGGGATAGCTTATTGTATGCTAAAAAATGGAGAATGAGAAGTGGGAGTCCTCCAAAGTAGCTGGAAAACTATTAAGTGAGTGGGAGGCTGCTAAAAGATCACCATTTTGTTTCTGAAGAGTAAACATGACTGTAGGGGAGAAAACAGAGAATATGGACAGAAGGAACCATGAGTAGGGTATAAAATACACTGAAATGCACAGTAATTGGGGACTAAAGAGAGGAAGTGCGACAAAAAGCTGAAAGAGTCAGGGAGGGTCTCTAGTTACTTTAGCATCTCTAACTGTACAAATAATGGAAGCTAGGAGGTAAAATCCTGCCAAATTCAAAGGATCTATCATTAGTGTGATCCAGGTGGTGATGTAAGAAAAATGGAAAGGAAAGTAATTCATCAGGTGATAATTGAAACTTTATCCAAGGGGGGTAGGAAGAAAATAAAAACAGCAAAAGTGTGGGTCCAATGCTATGTTTAAATGGGGCTCGTCTGATAGGATTTATGGTTATTAAAAAAATGGTGATTAAGTGGAGGTAGACAAAATGATAAAATGAAAAAATAGCTGCAGCCCATATAAGGAAAATAATATCAGCATACAACTAAGAGGAAAACAGTACTTGTGAGTCTATGTAAAAATAAAAACATAGTTTTATGTAATTAAGACCGATAGTGGTCCAATTCCCTCAGTTAAAAGTAGTTGTTAATCGAGGAATAAAACTGAGGTCTTAGGGGTCAATATACATTACCTGACAAGTGGGTTAACAATTCGTAGGTGAACTGAAAACTCAATAGGAGCCCCAGTGCATTCCAACAGTCAAGCCTTCTCTAACAACTGGACAGACGTGAAATGGAAGATGGCACAGAGAGTAGGATGTAAAATGCCAACAGCTTGCATGAGGTAACGGTTTAATTAATCCTCAGGAACTAAACCATTTTTGGGGATTCTTTTGGATCGCTGTTTAAGTATGCAGGTAAATATGAATGTAATAGCTTATACAGGGCATGGGGATTACTCGGGGGAATACAGTAAGTCATTGGATATCTGAATATTTATTCCGCTCCCCATCTACTTCTCTGGTAGTCTTTTCCTCATAAAATGTGTGGTTTTCTGAAAAGTCACAGAGAACTGAAGTCACTAAATAATGATATACATTCAAGTTTCAGTTTCAGACTTCACATCCTTCCGAAAATGCATGTGAAGTTGCGAACACAAATCATGTCATTCTAGCAACTTTCAAAGTTTGTAAGAGCAGCAGCATTTCATTTGTCCAGACATTAGCCTCTCTCTGTTGCACTGCATTTCTCTCCTTTCATAGTTTGCCACCGCTGTTTGAATTCTGTTGCTCAGGGCAAGTATAAGGGACTTTGCATTATTGCATAATATTTCTGAAAAGAAAATCAGCGTTTGTGCAGATATTGGTCTCAGTCAGTGGGACATTATTCATTCCAGTGTCATTGAAGTGCTTGTGCGTAAGTAGATGTACTTCTGAAAGGGGTTATGGGGGGAATGGAAATGTTTCACCTTGTTATTTGAGTGCTGGCTGGGTAATTGTAAATAAGTTGTAAATAATTACATTGTAGTTAATGGCCCAAGAGAAGCCGCAAGGCAGAAATTAGTGACCACACTCTTCTGCAAGTCTGCATTTGTCATCATGTCCAAGAATCAGCTTTGTATTTGCATTAATGCATTACTGGCAGTTGTTTACTTAGTTCGGGAGTGGGTCTGGGACATCATCTTACTTAGCACAGATGTGGGTGGAGTGGACTTGGTATTTTTATCATTCACTGCACAGGTTGCTTAATGTATGGGCTGTTGTTTTATCTATAAAGGGAGTGTATTTTCAAAGCTAATATTAAATTGGGGAACATTTTCTCAATTTTAATTTGAATGTTGATATCCCACAATTCCATCCAAGTGGGTGGAGTTATATTAGCATGTATGCAAACTGTGTGTTAATTACTGTCTGGATTTTTGGCCAGTTGTACCTACTTTTAGTGGGCCTTTGTCCAGATATTTGGTGTCCCCAGGTTGAGCGGTATGATAGGCAATGAATATATAAAATTCAGAAAACTCTCAAACAAGCAATACAATTATTCAAAAGCCATCGGGTTCCTATCCCGAAATCGAAGAGACTAGAGATCAAATGGCTTTAACATTGGAAATGCCGTTCATTGATGTGTTTTTTATGAGATCTTGGTACAGTGAAGATCAGAAAAATTGCCCTTTCCTCACTGTAGTGTGATCTCGGAGTTGGCATATATAATTAGCACAGCCCCCCCCTCCCCACAAGAGTGACTTTGAGATACGGCATTTTCAATGTTTAAGCCGTTCACTCTCCAGTCAGTTCGATCTCCTAATATAGACCCAAGCCATCATATGAAAACATTTTAAACATCCTTAACTAAATCTCCAAAATACTTCTGGAAAGAAATTAATCAACTTATAGGAAGCAATATTCAAAAGAACCCAACAACAGCAACTATTACATTCTCTCTCTCTCTCTCTGACTTCCTCTCTGAATTATCTAACCTACCTAATTTTTGAAATACTCACACTGCCCTCAGAACCACCATTCTTCAATTTCCTTTTAAACAAATTAAAACCAGATTCTCAGAACTTCTGCAACAATTAGAATCTAGCATCTCAGCGGGCACAAATAGTCTCTATCTCTGGGTCATATACCACTGTTGGGATTCCCTCACAACCACTCTATAGCACATCTTCAGTCTCTGCCTAACACAAAATATGCCAAATCTATGGAAAACAGCCATTGTTAACCCAATCCCAAAACAATCTAACCCCACCAAAACTTCTCAATTCAGGCTAGTCTTCAACTTACCCTATCCATCGTATCTACAACCACCTCTTGCACAAGCAAAATGGTTTCTGGTTTGGTTGTTGCATACTCACAACCCTGTGGACCCTGACTGATGAAATACCACTAATTATGGATAGTGGCCATTTCATTGATACCATTTTTTATTAACCTTAAAGACTTCGACCTTGCTGGCCACAACATCTTACTCCATCACCTTCTACAAATAAGCATAAGTCTTTATCCTCGGCTCTCGTTTCAAAACTACATCACAGATCACCACCTCTCCATCAAAGCTCACACCCTGATTTCTCAATCAGTCAGCCCTCAAAAAGGAGGACTACAATGTTCCATACTTGCTCCTCAACCATTTTCCATTTTTTAAAATAAACATCCCCTTTCCCTACCTCATCTCCCCTTCCTTCTCTTCAGAGATGACATGGTAGTATTTCATAAAAAAAAAAAAAAAACACTCAGTACCCAGTCACAAGACAGACATGCAAGCAGATTTCCAGAATTTTAATCTACTGGATCACCAATAAAAGCCTCCTTCTCAACTCCAGCAAAACCCAAACTATGATTTTTTGGCACAATATAGAAACATAAAAAGAAAACCATAAAACTAGTTGCATATCTATGACCACAACAACATCATATGAAAAACATTTTGAACATCCTTACTTAGTTCAGGAGTGAAAATACTACCTTTTTAAATACTTTGGCATTTGGCTTGAGCAGCTCACTTAACTTCATTGACTACACAAGGAAAAGGTTAACTCTCTCCTAACCTCTCCACTTTACTAATGTGTGCTAACCCTAACTCTTACCTTAGAAAAAACCTTTCCAAAATGCTGTCACTATTCAGACAAACCATATTTTATTGTATTGGTATGGTTTAAGGTTTTTTTTTTGTTTTGTTAAATTTTAGTCTATTTTTTGAGTAAATTATCAGAGAAGTAGAGAGTTTGCCTAATTGTTGGTATGATTTTAATTTGGGTTTTGTCTATATTATGAGTATCTACTTTTTGAGGTGTCAACATTATGAATGTCAGTATTTTGCTGTCAGTATTGTGTCAACCTTTTGATATGTCAACAGTTTTAACTATATATATATATATATATATATATATATATATATATATATATATATATATACATATATTTACACAAACTTCAGAACTAATTGGCTCCCCACCTAAGCACCATGTTCAGTCATAGTCTCATGTCAGGCTTTGTGCCCAGTGAATGGCGCACAGCAACAGTTATCCCACTCCACAAAGGGGGAGCCACCACTGATCCTGGGAACTATCACCCTATTAGCCTGATGAGCCTGGTCTTCAAGGCCATGAAATGTATCATCATGGAACTCATAAACAAAGACATTGGTAACCTCCAAACTCTGGATCCCACCCAGTTTGGGTTTGTGAAAGACAGATCATGCCTTCTGAACCTGATCGACTTCTTTGAGGCAGTCACCAAAGCCATAGACGAGGGTAAGGTGGTTCACACAGCCTATCATGACCTCGGCAAGGCTTTCGCCACCATCCCCCATTCTGGAATTATAGCTAAACTCACTAAACTAGGTATAAATCTCTATGTCACAAGATGGGTTGCCAACTGGCTCACTGACAGATCCCACACTGTAAAAGTTGCAGACTCCAATCTGACTTCAAACCAGTGACAAGTGGAGTACAACAGGGTTCAGTCCTGGGACCTCTCCTGTTTGGTATCTACTTCTCTGAAGTACAGGCTAACACAGAAGGCCTCTGGCTAATGAAGTTCGCAGATGACTGCAAACTAGGAGCCATAGTCAAGTCCCCAAATGATGTCGACATCCTACAGATGGGCCTCATTGAGAGAGATGCCTGGTGTCAGAGACATGGTCTCAAGCTCAATGCTAAAAAGTGCAGCGTCATCCCCTTTGGTAAAAACTCTGTACCCATGAACTACCACATAAACAATAGTCTACTTAACGCTGAATGTGTGAAAAGAGACCTTGGGACCCAGGTGGACAGTAGTCTCTCCTTTGATAATCACATTGCCACAGTAATCAGGAAATCCTTCTATGTGGCACACCTCATCACAAAAGGCTTCTCATCCAGGAAAAAAGAGGTCATTGTTCCCCTCTACTCGGCACTGATTTGACCCATTATAGTGTACAACACCCCTTTTGGAATGTACTTCACAAGACATCTGCAGCAGCTGAAGAGGCCACAGAAGTACCTCACAAAAAGGATTATTGGCCTCAAACAGATATCTACACTGACCGTCTCAAAATACTCCAGCTTTACTCTGTAGCATATCGCCTACTCCAAGGAGATCTCTGCCTAACATATAAAGCTATGTTAAACCCAGAGCTGTTGGACATGCTACTCCTAAAGAAATCCCAATCACTCCAAGCTACAAGATCTAGGGACCTAAACCTTGTCACCACAATAAACAGGACATGCTGGCGGGATAGATTCCTTTCCCAGAGACTTCCTATACTCTGGAACAAGCTACCCATCTATGTCAAGCAGAGTTCCTCATTAGCACTCTTCAAGAAAAATCTTGATGAGTGTATGGGAAATAGGAAATACACCCCGGGAATCACTTCTGTGGCTCTGCTCAACAGGGGCACAGGAAATTAACTTTCTTGGGTGGCATAAGTCAAGGAGCCTTGTTGGCTAGGCTTACTTAGGCCCTTGGGCCAATAGCCTAGTACCTACTTATGAACCTATGAACGTATATACATGTATACTTATGCATGCATGTATATATATATATATATATATATATATATATATATATATATATATATATATATATATATATATATATTTAAAATTTGTTGAAAGTCTGTTTTGTTAAAAGTGTTTTGGGTATTTTACTTTATTGAATGTGCATTTTGTCGAATGCACAGTTTGTCAGAGGTGGAATTTGTCAAACTAAGGTATTATGATGTTAGGAGATAAGCATGAGTTCTAGTTTTTAATGGTAACACTTTCGGATATACTGAATGTTTAAGCATTATAGGTAGGAATATTTGTGGTTTAGGGGATAGAGTGTTGTGTGTGTAATGTAATGTGTGTCCAAGATGTCTTGTTCAGTGAAATTGTGATTGAAAGAGTTTTCCTAAAATAAGGTGTCAGAAAAGGGTTTGGGGCTGACGCAAGGTTAGGCTTAGGGTAGCACACAATAGTAAATATGTGCTAACCCTAATCCTACCCTGACCCTAACGTTGTTTTGTCACTTTACATGAGGAAAAACATTTTTGTAGCACTACCTTATTTAGACAAATTTGGTATGAATGCTGTGGTAGTTTTTTTTTTTGAAGTATCAGAAAAAGAAACAATCTGGTTTACTATTTTGATTTTTTTTTCATTATTTTTGTTTTTTGTTAGACTTGTTTTTTCAAAAAGCCAGTTTTGATTATTTGTGGTTCGCAGTCTATACATTTTAATTTTTTTTAATTTATTTTTATTTATTGACATTTAATTTATTTATTTTTATTTATTGACATTAACCGAAGGTCATGAAGCTATGTATAGATATATCTATATCTATATCCATATATCTATCTATTTATCTATATATATATATATATAAAAATATATACACACATATATATATATATATATATATATATATATATATATATACATACATACACACACACACACACACACACACACACACACACACACACACACACACACACACACACACACACAAACACACACATACACACACGTTTACTATCAAAATGTGGAAATGCAGCTCAACGAAAATGGGTTGGTGGAATATGTGTTCTACCAACGTCCGTAATGTCAAACTGAAAATATATGAATTCATATTAGTGAAAGTGAGTACACATCCGCTAATATGAAGTCGACATTTAGAATTCAAATTGCGATACAGTGTGGATCAGGAAATTTTCCCCTTTTCCTCACTGAAGTGCAAACTCGCAGTTGGTATATATAATATTCAGGGGGTGTGGGGGGGTGTAGGGGGCTTGCCGCCCTGCAAAACCATTAACAGTAACACACACTTTCGGCATTGGAACTTCTGGTGTTCTAATGTTGATTGCCATGTTTACCATTTCCAACATTTTTTTTTATTCGGTATTACCAAAGTTGGATAAACAGTTTGGTAATTTTGTAAGAAACTGTTTCCAATTTCAACATTTTGTTAGTACAGGCAGTACTAGGTACCTAGAGGTATCACTAGGATGATCACACAAAACAAGTTCAACACAATACAACAAATTCTTGAATTTTTGGGAAACACATTTCTGATTCACAAAATGCCATAAATGTATTCTGTGGTCAAGTGTATACATTGAACTCTACATTACAGCAATCTCTGATTTAGGACACATTAAAAACAGAAATATGGGGGAGACAACACCCCCCCCCACATATGATGCACCCTCCTTTAAAAAAAACAAAAAACCTTGCCTCTCTGGCTTTCTCTCAAAACCTTCCAACCTGGGCTGACCCAGTGCAAATCTTAACATCGTTAACTCTGCCGTGTCCAGCTCTGACTCCTACCTTTTTGTCAATGCCACTGTCTCCAACTCATATAACATAGCTGATCTCACTACCCTCTTGTAGACCTTCCCTTTCACTCTTAGTGGTATTCGTCTGTCACAAATCACTCCTGACACTCTTCTCCACCCACTCTATCCTGCCTGTACTCTCTTCTTTACCTCTCTTCCACACACACCATTACTCTGAACTGTTGATCCCAAGTATTTAAACTCATCCACCTTCGCCACCTCTACTCCCTGCATCCTCACCATTCCTCTATCCTCCCTCTCATTCACATACATATATTCTGTCTTAGTCCTGCTGACCTTCATTCTTCTTCTCTCTAGAGCATATCTCCATCTATCCAGGGTCTCCTCAACCTGTTCCCTACTCTCCAATCTCCCTTGCTTTCTTTATTTCTGCGGCTGAATAAACAGAATTGATTAAACAGTATTCTTACTTATGAGAATATACAAACAGAATTACTAAAAATTTAACACACTAGGTTTATTTTCTTGTATTGTATACTTCTATAATATGTATTTGTCTTGTATATCTACTTCAATTTGTATTATGTAAAAACTTTCTTGACTTTCAAAGTTAAACTGATGTTATGTAAAAATTTCTGTGATGGTGTGGAGCTTTTCTCCCCGGGCCTCCACTGAAAATGGGTTGTTGGGCCCAGTGGACTTTCCCGGTCAACAAATGTCAATAAATCAATCAATCAATCAATCAATCAATCATGGCGAACTTTGGGAAAAATTAAAAAAAAAAAAGAAAAAGAAAAAAAGGAAACAAATATTCAGCCTTGAAAACATGGTACAAAAGGAAATAAACTAACATCCATAAACCAACAAATAAATGAAGAAATAATACAGTGGCATAATCAACCCCCAAACTTCTTAACATCTTAGCAGAAGAAATCTGGTCAATGGCAAAAAAAATGGTGGCACAAAAGCCCAAAATCAGGGACAGATTTTAAATATGCATTACTAAACTTAGAAAGTTGCTAGGGTAATAGGCTTTGAATTAGTCTGCATTTCTGAATGATATGAAGTTTGAAACTCAAATGGTTGCACAGGTGTGCAGCAGATAGCTTTGTTGCCTCACAGCAAGAGGTTCCTCATTTCGATTCCTGGCTGAGGAGCCTTCTGTGTGGAGTCTGCATGTCCTTCTTATGTTCATGTGGGTTTCCTCTGGGTGCTCAGGTTTCCTCCCACATTCCAAAGATATGCAGTAGGTGGATTGGACATTCTAAATTGGCCATAGGTGTGGGTATGATGTGGAAGAACTGCCACGGCAGGGCTTGCCACCTGGCAGTGTAAACCTTGGATCTTGATGATTGTTATTGTTGAAGTGACACCTTGACCCCATGTGCAAAAAGGGTTGTGGATGGAAGAAGTTTGAAACTCAAAATGTCTGTCATTATTTAATGACTTCACTCTTTAATTATCTGACATAAAGCCACAAATTTGGGGTAATCAGAAACAAATAGCACATGGTGTTAAGTAAAATAATGTGGTTACTGGTGATGCACAGTGTAGAGGTGTTTCCGATACACATCTAGTGGGGCCGTGCAAAAGATTAAATAATATGACATACATCACATGCAAATGACTGCATAATGATATACTCATATGTGTTAATATGCTAATGAGAACAATCATACATAAAATGTATTAAATTAGCACAATGAGTCTCAGTGATCAGCTTATCTAAACACCATCATTTTTTGGTAAGCAAGTATATCTCTTGTATTAAGATGCTAGGAATAATATCTGCTTTAGCTGGTCAGCATGTACTGACCAGCTAAAGTAGACAATCAGCATGTGCTAGTGGCTGCCTTGGGAGTGAATATCCGTTATGTTCTGTGCCACCACCACCCGTGACACAGAAGGATCTACCAGAGGCTGACAGAGCTTCACTTCTATGACTGAGACATAGTTGACCACTACCATGTGGCCAGGAACCTCATACAGGAGCTAGTATATATTTTATGTCCTCACATGGAATCAAAGGGATGTATGGACTTCCTCTCACTATGGACACAAAGGCTGGTGTTTTTCTATTGTATTATCCATTATTAAATATTTTTGTACCCCTTCATTATGGCTGGTCTTTTAGAGAATACTTTTAACATCTTGAGAGTACTTGTGCTTATTTTAGTGACACTGTGGCCACTCCAATAAGCCATACTGCTTCGATTACACTCTACCATTTATATCAGTAGTAATCTGACACAGTATAATTGATTACCCTTTGTAAGAGTCTCAGAGTATCTGGCTGCTGGTAGCAATCTACTTTGTAGTTTGGTGAGAGGGGACACAGCTGGTGAATCTGTCAGCCTTTCCCAGGTGTGAGTGTGTGTGTGTGTGTGTGTGTGTGTGTGTGTGTGTGTGTGTGTGTGTGTGTGTGTGTGTGTGTGTGCGTGTGCGCGTGTGTGTGTGTGTGTGTGTGTGTGTGTGTGTGTAAGTATAATCAGATATTCAAATGTATGTGTGTGTCAGATACTTGGAACTGGAACACAGTACTCCAAGGTGGGTCTTGTTTGGAATCTGGAGAGACAGACAGTCCAGTCCCAGTGGAGTGTGTTCCCTGTGTGCTCTTGGGATAAACTGCGGTTAATGCAAAGGGCTGGATTTGAAATATTGTGTAAATCCGTTCCTGTGTTTTTACTGACTCCCTCTTACTGGTGTCAGTGGTGAGAACTGGGGCTCCTTGATTATTAGCATGGGGGTAAGAGGGGCCATCACATATTGGTGTCAGAGCAGTGGGATTTTAATTGAACTTCAGTAGCCTGTAAGCAGTTGTCACTGAAGATGTGTGTACTCTCAACAGTCACAAGGTAAACATACAGAGTTTCAGTTTCACAATGGTTTTATTTATGTTTGTTAGTTTAGTCAGAGAAAGCAGGCAAAGATTTCAGCAGAGGATTATAGCAAGCTGACAAAGAACGAGTTGGCCAAGGTGTGCGAAGCTAAAGGCCTGGTGCATGCCAACCTGACTAAACAGGATATGACTTCAGCCTTAATTACAGCTGCAGCATGATCCAGCAACCTGGGAGATAGCCAGTCCAGTGAATGGGATGTGCAGTCTTCAAAAACAGGACAGGTTACCTTTTCCTCAGAGGACTTAAAAATCCATCTGGAGTTAAAGAGACTTGAACTGGAAGCCAAACATTTGGAGGGTGAAGAAAAGGACAAGTAGTGCCAGCATGAAATGGAGGCCAGACATTTGGAGATCGAAGAAAAAGAGAGACTGCAGAGTTTGGAGGCTGAAGAAAAGGAGAAGCAGCATCAGCATTAAAGGGAGATGTTGACTCTTCATCAGGGTCATGAGGTTAATGGGGAAGGGAGTAACCGAACCCTAGAAGGAATAAAGGTCAGTTCATTTCTTCTGCCATTTAAAGATGATACTGATTTTGTTAGTTTTATTCATATATTTGAAAGGGTATGCAAACAGTATGATGTTGACTAAGAGCTCTGGGTACAATTCCTGACCCCCCTTACTCCATGATAAAGCTGTAACTGCTGTTTCTAAATTGGCTGATATTGATTGTTTAAACTATGCTAAAGTAAAACCATGTTTGCTAGACTGTTTTAAGTTAACACCTGAAGCTTACAGAAAAAAAGTTTTGTGAGGATAAAAGCAAGGCAGATGAAAGTGTATGTGATAGGTAGATAAGTGGGCGTCAGGTCACCACTTTTGAAAGGCTGCAGACCTTTTAGTGAGAGAACAAGCCTTTACCACTTTTCCTGAGGACATGAGAATCTGGTTGGTAGACTGAGAATGTAACTCTGCAGATGAACTGCAGAGAAAAGGGAATCTCTACTTAGCAAGCAGGGCATCACTACATAAGAAGGGGACACCCAGTGCTGCACTTGGTATACAAGAGAACCCATGGTGGACAGCTTAAATTACCCCAACAGAGTCTACCAGTAACAGGGGAAGCCACTAGGTCAGGTACATTGCCAGGACCAATGGCTGGATGTTTTAAATGTAACCAGAGGGGCCATGCAGCATACAAATATCCACTGAAGCAAGATGGGGGACAAATGGTGAGGAATCCAGCAAGTAGGAATAACTGCCTGCCAGTGGTACATTGTCTGGAGACAACAGAGGTACCAAACCATCACCGGAGTTTGTATCCTATGTTAGTGGATGTAAGACAGGCCACTGCTAAGAGAGACACAGTTTCTGACATAACCATTGTGAAGCCTGTAGTGGTTAAAGAAGAGCAGTACTTGCTTGGGCAGTCCACACCAGTTAGAGCTTTAGGAGGGACCCCATTCCAAATACCTTTGGCCAGGGTTCACCTTGCCTGGGAAGGTGGAACAGAACAAAGTGTGTTTCAAGATATCCTTGCAGATGCCTTAATAAGAAATGATTTTACCTTGTGTGCATGTAGTTACACACAGTCAAGTTTGGAAACAGGCAGGTAGGTCTGGTAGCCTGGGGGGACACAGACAGACTCCATGCCTGAAGTTGGGCTGGTAATGTGGTTGTTTCAGGAAGGAAGCTACCTAGTAGCGGTGAGTCTGAAAATGAACCACGGCTTCTGATAGGTAGTGATGTTGCCATGGACAGAGGTGAGTGGTAGTACCCAAGCTGACGGGGAGGCACAGTTGTCAGAAAAATGCTAGGCTTCCCATGGAAGGGGAGCAGGGAAGAGTCATGAAAGTGGAGTTGAGACAGGCACAGCTTTCGGACCCTACCTTACAAGGTTTGAGGGGGGTAGCTATGGAGGCACCTGATGCTCAAAGAAAAGGGGAGTCTGTATAATGGAACAAAGGGTTACTGAACAGAGAATAGACCCTTGAGGGAGGGCTAGAGGGTGAGGTTATACAGCAGTCGGTAGTGCCCAAAGCCTATTGTCTGGCACTTCTAGTCATAGCCCATGACATTCCTTTTGCAGGTCATGTGGGTATAAAGCATACTAAGAGTCGTGTTATGCAGAAGTTTTATTTGCCTTGGATTGCAAAGGATGCAACAGGGTACTGCAGGACCTGTGAGCAGTGCCAAAGGGTAGGCAAGGCAGGAGACAAGACCAAAGCTTCATTGATGCCTTTGCCTGTAATTGAGGAGACATTTCAGAGGGTAGCTATGGATATTGTGGGGCCTCTGAGTACCCCAAGTTCCACAGGGAAGATGCATATCCTGGTGGTAGTAGATTATGCTACCAGATACCTGGAGGCAGTAGCTCGGTCCTCCATTGAGGCAGAAAAGGTGGCAAATGCTTTGTTAGAGATTTTCAGCAGGGCAGATTTCTCAAAAGAAATATTGACTGACAGAAGTGCCAATTTCATATCAGACCTGCTGGCTTGTCTGTTGAAGTACTGTGGGGTGAAGCACCTAAAAACCACCCTCTACCATCTCCAGACTAATGGTCTTGCTGAGAGGTTAAACTGTACACTAAAGGCCATGCTATGGACATTTGTAGACCAGTTTAAGAGGTAGTGGGACATATATTTGCCCCATCTGCTGTTTGCATACAGAGAGGTACCTCAGAAATCCACAGTTTTTTCACACTTTGAGTTACTGTATGGGCATAGGGTGAGGGGGCCTTTAAATATGATTCATGATGAGTGGCAGGGTGAGTGTGAATCCCACAAGGTATCTGTTGTGGCATATGTCCTAAAGCTCAGAACAAGGCTTAGGGAGCTCATACATATATCCTCCCATTGTTTCTTTGTGAATAGCTTATCTAATCTCTATACCCCAAGTAGACTCCAGAATATTTTTCCTCATTTAGACAGTAAATGTTGGAGGTGTGAAGGGGAAGAAAGAGATAATTGGGAACATATTTTCTGGGGGTGTGGTGAGTTGGTGGACTTTAAGGATTCCTTGCAGGATGCACTGTCAGAGATGCTGGGTGGGCAGATTTGTCTGACGAGGGAGATGATTTTTCTGAGCTATGATACAGAATCAGAATTACCGAGACATGGTAAGGCCTTGCTGTGTCTAACAATGGTGGCTGCCAAAAAAGCAATTACTAGAAAATGGAAATCAAAATCTAAACCAGCTATACTGGAACTAGTGAATATAGTAACAGAGATAAAACAACTGGAATTGAGATCTTTAGAAAAGGTAGAAAAACTACATGGGAAAAAATGGGAATTTTGGGAACAATACATACGGGGAGGAATGAGGTTTAAAAGGCAGCAGGACTTAAACGGACTATGTAATGTTTGACTGAAAAAGATTGGGTAGATTATAAGTGATATATAATGTTTGTAACTGGGAATGTGTCAGTATGGTTTGTGATGTAAATGCTTGCGATTAGGATTGTGTTGGTGTGGTTTGTTTTTGTTTATATAAACGTATGATTGCATATATAGTAAGTGATGGTTTAATGAAGGTGTTTCTTGTTTAAAAAAGCAGGAATTTGATTACTTTTATATGAATATAAATTTGCCTGTTTCGCAAGTGATAATTCAATAAAGGTGTTTGGAAAAAAAGGCTCATGGGTTTGGTCCAGGAGAACCTAGCAGCAGCCCAACAGCAGAAAAAGGTTTGGTATGACAGGAAGGCTTGAGTCCAAGAGTATACTGTGGGACAACAGGTTATGGTGCTCATTCCTGTCAGACACAATACGCTGCAGTCAGCTTGGGAGGGACCCTTCAAAGTGTTAAGGAAGGTCAGTCATGTTAATAACATGGTAAACCTGCTAGGCAGGAGGCAGGGGCACAAATTGTACTATGTTAACAAGATGACGCCTAAGCATGTCAGGAATGTCCTGGGCGGACTACAAAGGGCAGGACTTATCATTAAGCCCAGTGAGTGTCAGGTTAAGGTGGATGCTATTCAGGCGTGGCCTGTCCCTGTTACCAAAATTCAAGTGAGGGTATTATTGGGTACAGCTGGGTACTAAAGAAAGTTAATTCCCAATTATAGTACAATAGCTGCACCCCGCACAGATTTGATAAGAAAAACAGGCCAGATAAGGTAGTGTGAACCCCAGCCTGCGAGCAGGCATTCCAGAAGCTTAAAGGAGGTTTGGGAGGACCCCCTGTGTTACCAAGTCCAGATTACAGCAATGCCAATACAGATGGACTCTCAAGACAGGGTATAGGTTAATGTGTTCCCAGACAGACCCATTCCTCTTTAGTAAAGTTTTTCCAGGGTCACTTGAAAACTAGCTTGAGTCTTCAAAGGGAAGAGAGAGGGATGTGACATTGGGAGGTATTGCTAACTGTACCAGGAGAAATAAGACAATGTATGTGTGGCATATGCCAGCATGCCTGGCTGAAATATTATAAATAATCTTATGTCATTTGACTGTCACATTGATTTGTACAAATGCTTGTATTAAAAATGTATTTGTAAAAGCTGCTTATATCAGAAAAGCTGCAACTGAATCTTAAAAGAGTTCTGAATGTGTATTTTGCCAGAGTGAGGTGACTAGATATGATGTCATTCTATAAGCAGCTGAAG